>NC_133832.1:18898157-19048684 GCF_047830755.1 Zonotrichia albicollis
AGCTCTCAGCTCCTTTCCCCTCAGACAATAATGTGTTCTCTGACCTTTCCCTTGGTCCTGTTTCCCAGCCTGGTTCCCAGGTTCACCCTGAAGCTCTTTGCTGCACTTTCTGCCTTCCCTTTTCCCAGAAGGGAAAGGAGATCTCTGACATCCTCCCAGAAAAATGCACCTTCCCCTTGCTGAGGTCTCACCCTGCTAATCACACCAGCTCAAGGAGTGGCTCCCACCTCAGATGTGACTTTTCTGCCTTTTCCTGTCTCTGCAATCAATTTTCCTACCAGTTCTGAGACAGTGGGAACTCTCAGGAGCAGGAGATCCTGGCTGTGCCCCATAAGGGATGTTCTGAAGCGTCTGACATATGCAAGGAAAAAACTTGCAAATCAATGCTTCTGGAAGGACTTATTCCCTGTGACCCTTCAAAAAGATTCTGTGTGACTTTTCCTGTCACTGCTGAGCATCCAGACTGCACCAAAGGAAAAATATTCCAAAGGACAAACCCATCAGAAGTCGAAATTCTTTATAGATTGCAATAAACCAAACCTATACCCCAAGTCTCACACAGTTCATCTTCCATCTTCTCTTCAGTGAATAAATCAGTGTTACCAGGCACAGCAAAAGGTGAAAAAGGACACCCTGCATTTTGTTTGAAATATACTGCCCATACTCCATTTTACATTCCCTTTGTTATTCAGTGAGTAATGTTTTACTGCACCACTTGCCCAGATTAAGAATGTTTCAGTCTACACACTTATCATTTAAAACCACGATTCCCCCAAAGGGAGCACGATGGGAGAACATGATGTTAATTAGCCTTACGGCATTATATCCCAATTCTGCTCTTGCTGCACCACAGTTGCTGCATTCCCAATGCCTATTCCTTCAACCTCTCATGAAAAGGATCTGCACTTAGTCAACTCAGAGCATATTACTTTCCCATAAGGGAAAAAGACTCATGTAAAATGTACCGACCTGAAGTGAACACCACTAAAACATTAATGCTCTGTTCTTTAAATAGGCTTCCCTTTCATGCTCGCTTTGTCCCGGTGCCACGCGAAACTGCTCGACATGTTTTGTTTGGCTGCTGTTTCAAAGAGCGCAAATTCTGCTCAGTCCAACTTCCAGGCCCCTGCAGCCCATTCATCCAATTAAAGGACTGTGGAATGAAAACAGAAAGAGCGCTTTGTGGAGCTTCAGAAATATTGTCCCTCAGGAAGGCTGCCTGCAAAAAGCGAGCAAACCCATTGTGCAAACTGGTGCATTGCGAGAGAATAAAATTGCTCCTCAAAGTCTCTTTATCCAACATGGATTACTGACTCCTGATAGCTGTAGGTTAGTTGAAGGTAGAGTCTATCGGAGTCAGGAAAGCTCTTATTACCTTTTATTATAACACATCCTCCCCCCATAATCTATAAAAGAGCCTCTAGGAGCCCATTCACTTCTCCACCTCTTCGCCGCCTTTCAGTTTCAATAATGCTGAGTACAATTCAGGACTCTTTGCAGTCCACTGTACTCTCCATATGCATTCACAGGCTAAATATTCCTAAAATGCCCTTGGGAAAGGCAGGCTGCCATTTATTATTCCAGATTTCTTGGAGCTGTAGCTCTTGCAGCTCCCTGGGAATATTGTTTCAGACAGTTCTGCTAAAACCTACAACCTTACCTCTTGACCACACTAAGTGAAATTAATTATCATGCAAAGTTCCTTGTGATACCCTTTTCCATGCATTAGTAATATAAATAAAGAGCAGAGGAAGACATTTAAAGTGGGGCTGACAAACAAATGCTAAAGACCAAGTTTTTATGATTACGGAGCCAAGTTTTGAGGAAGGTCACAGCAATAACTGCAGAAAACTAATTATGCACTGCTTCATGCTGATTGAAAACTCAGAATGCTGCTTGATCATCCATATTTTAGGCACACACACACATTCTTCAAAGTGAGCTGCATGAACTCATCCTCCTTCTTGTTAGGAAAGAGCAGAAAAAGGCAAAAATTGAGCTGCCATTCCTACATCCCAGCCTTCAACACATTCACGGGGTTTTGGTCACCCTGAAATTAATTCACTCCCTTTACTTGAGAACCAGAGCATTCCCCCTTTCACCCTGCCCCCAAATTGAACCAGTGGTCACTCAAAAAATGGATTCACATTTATACTGGCTTGAACGCATCCCAAATTTCCAAAGATTTTGATACAAACCTGAAGAATTTTGCAGGTGAATCAAATGTAAAAATTGTTTACCACTACCCAATGTGTGGTACCCACATTTCTTGGGCAACACTGGGGCAGCTGGTTTGGATGCTGCTCTTCCACCGGGGTTAGAAAGTGTTTCCAAAACCTACATTCACATGGCTTTTCTTCTCTTTTCCCCATATTCTCAAACGAGACTGATGCCTCACCACACTTCAGCGCTGTCACTTGAGAGCTGGGAGAGTGATTTGCCAAAACAAATCATATCCTGATATGGAGAGAACCACTCATTTCCTGCAGGCTTCAAACTCGTTAATTATCAGCAGGAATGATGATCAGAATCCTGGACTCCTCATCTGTGTGCAACAAACAAGATTCTTGGCAGAACCTCTTGGCTGACGTGCGAGGAGGGAAACCCCAGTGGTCCTGTCTGCATTCCTCACAAATCTGTTCATGGAGTTGTCACACACTGGCAAGAAATGCCTTTTTCTGTTCCAGGGCATTTGTACCAGTTTTAACCTTGCATTCAAAAACCTCTTGCAGCTTCTCAAAGACCAACATCTCCTCCTTTTCTTTAAAGGAAAATGTAGCATTGAGAACATATTTCCTTTTTTTCCATACATCATGGCCATTTCAATATCAGACAACGTTTTTAAATTAATTTCCCAATTTTCCAATTGGCAATTACTAACCCAAAAGCACTGATTAAGGGAAAGATTAAGCTAAGAACTAGCTTAATTGAATTCTTACTCTTAAAAATTTGCTTGCTGTTGAAATTTGTCATTATTTCATATTAAAGGAAGGAAGGTAACTTTCTTACCAGCAAGTCATAATTACAGCTTTTATACACATGTCTAGGTTGATACACTTAACAATTTAATTTAAATATGCATTTAAACATCTGGATTCTTTCCCTGAAATTTGTCATGACAGTTTTTAAAAATTACTGAAAAAACTTTGAAGTGAATCTTACATCCTTATTTTCTCTATCCTGGTACAATATGAATAAATAATCATTCCAAATTATTTGATAACTTCTTAATTCTAAATTATCATATAATACATGTACATGCATATAAATATTTGTTTTATAGAATTTGCCTTCTCCATTGATGAAGTCCCTGATTGTCCATGCATAGTGACAACCAATACAAACACAGATTATCAGTACCTAAAAAAGACAATTGGAATGGAGTTCAAGTTCTCATAAATAAATATCAACTGTTTAAATTTATATCTCAAGCAACTCAAAATACAGGTGAGAACCTATTTTTCTGTCCAATGACTCTTGTTCAACATGTTATTCCTATCCAGCTATGGTAAAGAAGCCAATAAATCTTCATCTTCAAATGAGATAAACTAAAGGAAAATGGGCAGCTTGCAAATTAAATACTTATTTTTTACTGTATTACAAGTTAAAACGGGATTCTTCCTTCAGTTAAGCAAATTATGGCTAAATTACCTCCTTTAATAACTTAAATGACAAGAAAACCCAGTGTAGTGAATCATTAAAAAAAATTCTAAAATTTAAAGAAAGCATTTGTTGGAATAGTATTTCCTGTCAAAGGGAAACATCAAACAGCTGCCCAAGCTAAGAGGAATCACATTCCCATTTCCCAGATCCATTTCCACTGCAGGTTCCCTCTCCCCATTCTCCTTTGGCAACTCCTCAGAGCTCCCCTGGGCAGCTGGGCCGAGTCTCTGCTCCATCATCCTCGCAGATGAGCTCAAAAGCAAATGCAGTAACTCTGGAAGCACTGAACTGCAAACCTGAGCACTCTCAGGGCTCAGTGAGAGATGAAACTTCACAGCCCCACACATATTTGTTCGGGAATTCCAAGAGCATTAGGTGCCAAGCTAAATAATACACTCTAGCTCCTCTCTCTTATTTTGCAGCTTATATTCTTGCTGCGTTTTAGGGTAATACAGAAATATTTTTTCCTGGGGACAGGATGAAAAATGTTCTCCAGAACCAATTGTTAAATGTATAAGAATTAAATCTTATTCTGAGCTGCTGGAAAAATGATTTGCCAGCCTCACAATAAAATTAACGAGCTGAACAATTTAATCTGTTAATATATGGAACCCTCAGAGCAGGAGCTTTTACTGTCTTCAGCCAGACCTGTAGGACAAGAACACTTTCTAAAGAAAGCACGGCTATAAATACAAACTTGGCATGTCAGCTAGCAAGTGGCATTATCAAATAATGACCTTTTTCATCTAGGAGCACTTCCTGACCCCTCAGACTTGGGGGCTGCGTGCTCAGTGGATGGGGTTTGCAGAGCTGACAGCGAAGCAGGGGCAGGATGATGCCCTTAATCACATGAAAGCAGCAGGATCACCTCCAGCACCTGGCAGAGAGCTGCCACAGCTCAGCCAGGACAAAAGGGGATCTGCTCTCACAGCTGGAGATGGAAATCAGAATTTATGACAACCCCCTTGCTCAAGTTCTTGTATCATCAGCTGGGAAAACTTTAATGCACCAAGTGGAAAAGAGGAGCTGTGAAATTACTGAAATTACCACGATCCCAGAAGCCACACAAACACAACCAACCCCATCCTCTGGCAATCCTTCCACACCCTCAGCTCCCCGCCCTGCCCCAAATTCAGCCCAACAAGAGGGATTCCACAGCCAAGACAATCAATAATCACAGGATGGGATGGGATGGGGATGGGAGCAGAGATTGGGATGGGATGGGAATGGGATGGGATGGGATGGGATGGGATGGGATGGGATGGGATGGGATGGGATGGGAGCAGAGATTGGGATGGGATGGGATGGGATGGGGAGGGGATGGGGAGGGGATGGGGAGGGGATGGGGAGGGGATGGGGAGGGCATGGGGAGGGCATGGGGAGGGCATGGGGAGGGCATGGGGAGGGAGCAGAGATTGGGATGGAATGGGATGGGGATGGGGATGGGATGGGATAGGAGCAGAGGATGGGATGGGATGGGATGGGGATGGGATGGGGATGGGAGCAGAGATTGGGATGGAGATGGGATGGGGATGGGATGGGATAGGGATGGGAATGGGGATGGGGATGGGGATGGGATGGGAGCAGAGATTGGGATGGGATGGGATGGGATGGGATGGGATGGGATGGGATGGGATGGGATGGGGTGGGGTGGGATGGGATGAGCTGCCAGGGAGCTCCCTCTGCTCCTGTCCCACAGCTGGGCACAGATGTGGCAGCACCCAGGGCTCCTCCCTGACCATCACCCTGGGCTGCCCCAGCACATTTTCAGCCACCAAGCAATCAAATCATTCCATGCCTCACTTCCAAACCATTTCAGCCACATGAAAATATTTCAGAGATAATGAACAACATAGAAGGGTGAACTTCCAAATTATTACCAGAATTCCACAGTAATTTCTCAGTCTTTTGCAAGTTTTTGCAAGAAGCACATGGGACATGTTCTCAATCCCTTTTCTTTGACATTTTTCTATGTTCACCTTCTGTTTGCAGCCTTCTGAATTCTCTGCAAACAGTGGAGTTGGGAAATGGAGTTCTGGGAATTTCACAGCTCCTTTTCTCCACTTGGTGCATTAAAGTTTTCCCAACAAAGAAATAGGATCATCTGTAAAAAGTGCTAAAACTGTTTTTAAAAAAAATCTTAAATATTATATATATAAAAGATATAGATATATCTATCTTAGATATAGATATAAGATACATATATATATCTTATATCTATATATCTAGATATAATACATATATATATATAAAAGATATTTAAAAATAAAAATTATTTAAAATGTAATTTTTCTTGCCACAAACTTATAATCTCATAGAAGGGAAAAATCAGCCTCTGTGTTGTTAGGAACTTCTAGATCCTTTTGTTAAAAATGGATTTTGTGTTTTTCTTTTCTTTATGAAAATTTGCCCTGGAAATCTGGCCTGTAATATCATGGCAGTTAAATGGCAGTGATTTAAAACCCCTGTGTATTCTTATCCCCTATCTGTCCTCTCTTTCAGCCTAATCCTGATTAGGGTTTCCATCAGCTTTCAGGGTTCAGCACAGTTGAGTTTTTCTATTTCTCAGCCCGCTCAGAAGGAGATTCTGCTGCCTCCAAGCCCCTTTTCTCCATCACAATGTGCTGCGAGACCTCTCCTGGCATCTCACTCTCTTTTCTCTTCTGAAAGGGCCTGTCAGGCTACAAGATGTCATGCACCAAGTCATTAAATTTCCTTTTTTTGTGCCTCCAGCTTGGAAGAAGGTTTATGCAGCAACAACAGTCTGTTTTCCTTTGCATTGTTTTTTTTTTTTTTTCTATTTATTTGTGTTGTGTTTCTGCCACAGTGACTTAATTTGTGCAGCTGACAGTGCTGTCTCACCCACCTTCCTGCTGCCAGCAGGAAAGGAATTAATGCCTGGCCCTGATGGCTGCTGGTGAGTTTGTAAGGCTAAACTCTGCTTTTATTTAACTCAATTTTATTCTTTCTCTTCTGTCCTCTAGGATTGGCATTAATGCCCCAGAGGCAAATGAAATGCAGTGTTCCAAAACTACTTATTTGCTATGTGATTTATTTGCTACATAAATGTCTCTCATTCTTCTGAACCTCTCAGCAGCAATCCATAGCTGGTTTGTTGTTTTGGGTTTTTTCTGAGAAACAAGCAAATGTTATGTATTACATAGCATCAGAAACCTCCTTTGCAATTGCATGAAAGAGGAAAGGGCATGTGGAGGGAGGGGGAGAAGGAGGATTTCACACATTGCAAATTTCTCAGACCATTTAGAGCTCTGGGAGTGAGGGGATGGAAGCCTCCACCTCAGTGGGCAGCTCAGTTAGGCTGCCCTCTGCCTCTGCCTGCCTGGTTACACTCCCCAAAAATTCCCAGGTTATTCTAAATAAAACTTTCCCAGTTTGCAATCACTGCTTTTTGAATAAATAATTCCAAAATTCAGTGGGGGATGCAGAGAGAAAAGCTGCTGTCTTGCTGGTAGAGACCCTCAAGACAGTTAAATCTCTAAAACAACAAATATTAGCAGAACAAGGATTAATTCAGAGTAGCAACTTCTCATGATCACAACGTATTCTGAGCTGGAAGGGACCCACAAGGATCAAGTCTCACTCTTCAGTGAGTGGTGCATGCAGGATGAAACCCACAAACCCTGCTGTCAGCCCCAGGCTCTAACCTGGTGAGCTAATGTGGCCACTGAAACGTGAGATAGTTCTAATCTAATTGATATCAGAGAATTTGGGGTCGAACTAGTCAAAACCTCCCATGCAAAACTGCAAAATAATCCAAGGAGGTTTATCCTTTTCCCTGCAGTGCAGGGTGGGATGAGATAAACCAGACAATGCACCAGAAATGCGCTACCAAACACCAAACAGGTGACCTGGATCTTCTCCCTTCTCTCACCAATGCCCACACCCAGTTCCCTTCTCCCCTGCCTGGGACGCTGACAGCTTTCCCTGACATTGCCTTCCCAGCCATTTCCACCCAGTCTGAGCCCATTTTGTGTCCCCTTTCAGAGCCCCTGGCAGTGCCCAGGCTGTCACCATCACATTTTCTGAAAAATCCCTTTGCCCAGGATTTCTCTTCCAGGGTGCCAAGAAGCCTCAGAGAAAAAAAGGAAAACAATACTATCTCATTTGCTTCTCCTGGGTTTGGCTGCTTCGGAATGTGATTGGAGACTGTTTATCCAACATGTGAATTGTTTTTATTTATTGGCCAACCAGTGCCAAGCTGTGTTGGACTCTGAAAGGAATCACGAGTTTTCATTATTATCATTTATCCATCTGTAAGTATCCCTTCTGTGACCGTGTTCACAGGGGTCTTAAGATGAGGATCTGACTCCATGTTTCAGAAGGCTTGATTTATTAATTTATGATATATATTACATTAAAATTATACTAAAAGAGTAGAAGAAAGGATTTCATCAGAAGGGTAGCTAAGAATAGAACAGAAAAGAATGAATAACAAAAGCTTGTGTCTTGGACAGAGTCCAAGCCAGCTGACTGTGATTGGCCATTAATTAGAAACAACCATATGAGACCAATCCCAGATGCACCTGTTGCATCCCACAGCAGCAGATAATCATTGTTTGCATTTTGTTCCTGAGGCCTCCCAGCTTCTCAAGAGAAAAAAATCTAAGGAAAGGATTTTTCAGAAAATATCATGGCTACACCTTTCTCTAATCTTTATTGTAGTTTAGTATAGTATTCTTTAATATAATATAGATTATAAAATAATTAATTAGCCTTCTAAGAACATGGAGTAAGATTCATAATTTCCTTCCCATGTTGGGGCACTCCAAAAACAGAACAACATGAAGAGGGAGGAGAAGCGACGCTGCCCCATTTCAGCCCAGCCTGAGGAGCTGCAGAGCCCATCCCCGGTGCCTCTGCTGCTCCCCCAGCCCAGCAGCTCCGTCCTGGCAAGGGCAGGGCTGTGCCTGCCCCAAGGTTGATGTGACACCGCCAGGGGACAGGTCTGCAAGACTTGAGACAAGTTTCAGGTGTGGTGTGCCCTGCGCTGACAGGCTGAGGAGAGCTGCACCACAGGCAGCAGCGATGGGTCAAGCTCTGCTGCTGGGACTTCACTCTGTGAAGAAAAGCACTGAGGGGGGCAATCTTTAACATCATTCTTTTTAAAAACACCACAGCGTCTTGTCTTTAATTCACAAACGTGATTAGAGATTCAACAGTTGCTTCTGAGGTGACACCGTGGAAGGGCTTGCTAAGGATAACACAAGACACTCACCACAAAAAGGTCAAAAAAGAAAGGAAACGTTCTTTCCAGGGCATCTAGGCAATGCTGAATAACACAAAGCAGCAAACATAAAACCTGATCATTTATAATGTAAGACAATGAAATGAAGCGATTCTTCAGTAAACATATTATATCTAACATTAGAAACTATTAAAAATCAAGGTTAAGTGAAAAAACATACGATTAGTATGCATTAAGAAATAAAAAATATCCCCTAGAAACTCCACATTCACACAGACAGAATTTCTTGTGAAGAAAAAATTTATTCCCTTCTACCTGCTTTTGTTGCCAAAGACAGAAAACCTCTGGAATACTTTGAAGAGTTCAGTGCACCTAATTATGAGTTTTTTAAGCTACAAATCCTGACTGTCCAGCAGATGGTAACCATACATTCGAGTCTTTTAATTATTCAAAAAAATTCAAGTTGGCAAGCCTGTCATCTCTGACAAGGAGAAGCTGAGGGAAGAGCAGCAAGTCAAACCATGATTTAAGGTTTTTTTAACCCATTTTTAAAGTGAATTCCCTTTGGAAAAAAGAACTTTGACAAGTTTGAATAAAAGGGAAACAAATGTTGAATTATAAGTAATTATTGCTTTGGTTACTGAGGTTTATTTTGTGACTACAATGTGTTCTCATCTCTGCTGCTAAACTGACAATTCCTGTGCTGGAAAGCACTGTGTCAGCACAGAGATATGATCAGCACTCCAAACCCACTCAGGCATTTCAGACTTCCCTCTGCTCTGCCTCTATTCCCCCTCATTTCAGTTTAAAAGAGTGAAAAATAGTTTAATTTTCTTAATTGAATATATTATAAAAGCTTCTACAGCAGGTTCACCAAACAGGAGAAACGCTGAAATACCTTCATGTTTAAAAGCACTGGGCTCATTCATGAATGGCGTTCATATTTACAGAGGTTTTTATTTTATTTTACTGATTTCTTCCAGCTGAAATTGCTCAAAATCTTTTACCTGTTCTTCATGGGACAGCACAAAAGGCAGGAGGAAGCCAAGGTCTTCCAGTGCCCCTCATTCCCTGTTTTTTCTGTCTCTCTGCATAGGCCATGGTGAAAAAGGCTCACTGATGGACCTTTCTCCAGAATATTGGGTTTTTCACTCAGCTGAACCTCCAAAAAATCCCTTTTCTCCTGCCCAGTTCATGCAGAGGAAGTCAAGCAAACTTCTCACTGCTTCTGCCACCCAACCATTTACTAAAAGGGGATTTGGGTTTTAATAATTAAAAAATCTTGCTGAGCAATTCATATTCTTTTGCTAGCCTATAACATAAGTAAGAATGTCTTCCCAATAACAATTTCAAAAAATAATTTCTTAGGGCTTGATTTCCAATTCAATCCAACAGTAAATCTAGTAAGAAATTTATATGACTTAATCTAAAGCATCTAATTGAATGATTTAGCTTTGTGTAGATGTAATGAGCCATTTCATAAAATCAATAACATTGTAAAGTATAAACTAAATTATTATAAATGAAGGCAATAAAAAAAGAGCTCCTCTGTATTAGGCAGGGTGACACTTGATTAATAGGTTATTATTGTAGGTTGCAGCAGAGCAGGCAGAAGAGGCTGGGGTGATGTTTTCAGAGGTGCAAAGGCTGGCATGCAAACAGCAGCACTGCTGGGAGCCCGAATTCCAGACCAGAAATGAATTCCCAGCAACTCCAGCTGAAAGGGACGGTGCTCTCCATGAATGAAACCTTAATAATCTGGTACCGCCCTACAAACACACACAAACTTCCTCCTGTGCATGTTTAGAACACCCTTATTTAGACAATCCAACATTATCTGCTAACCAACAATAATGAAGGGCTGAAAACTTTCTCCAAAAATGACCATAAAGGTGGGACAAGGCTTTATACACAATATATGGCACCCACCTGCCCACACATACATCTCCAAGCAGAATACAAATGGAGCCACAAGTCTGAGCTCCTGGGCCAAACCAATAACTCCAACATCTAGGAATGCTGTATCTATTCTTCTTTCCTTTGCTAAAGTACAATGTACTCAGAAATTTTCAGAAAAGCTTAATGATTAATTACATGGATGGAATCCATTTGCCAATGTGCAAAATACCACCATACACTTACACTGATATTGCACTCCACAAGAAAATTCTTAGAAATATAAATGAGCATTGGTATATGGGCACATATACACATAAATGTCAATAATGTAACTAAATTATATTGGCATATATTTCACATAAAGATATAAACATATAAATAAATATATCAACCTATAACTATGTTCTATATTCCATACTTTATGCAATATGCAATTATAAAATGCAATAATATAAATACATCAATGCATCTGATAAAATATGGCATTTTATATATATATATAATTTATATGTTTCCTGTATATTAAAGATGTTATATAGATATATGTGTGTATATTGACTGGCTGGGCTGGAGTAGCTGCAGCTCTTTTTGCCTTATTGTTAACAGCTTAGAGAAAGACATGAGGGGAACCATATTATTTTCACTACATAATGAATTAAAGCAAGAAAGAACCTTTGCTTTGGTTTCTTTCAATGATTCCACAATCTGAGGACAAACAAAAAAAAAAAAAAAAAAAAGGAATGCAAGAAAATGCATTAATAAACGGAAAGATCATTTAAACAAAATACCCTAAATGTTGAACAAAAAAAAAAAAAAGCCAAAAAAAAAAGAAAGCCAGGGTCTCCCCAGATTTCCAACATTCTGTTTGAGCTCACTAAACCCAGCATCATTTACTGCCCTGCAGAACACACAGCGCCTCATGCAAGAGGAACTCCTCTCCAGAACAGCACACACAAAATCTGTCTCTTCCACCAAAGATTTTGGCTCTTGCATCTCTGACTTCAAACAGGTCACAAAATGCAAAGTGCAACACAGAGTGGGAGAGAGCTGTGACGAAGAGAAAAGGAGAATGCCACAGGCACAGAGTGTCTCGATCCACAATCCTGCTTGGAACGCAGAGGAACACGAAAAGCAAAACCACAGGTCAGCCTGAGGTTCCAGCAGATTAATAGAGGGAAACAATCAATGATATGAAAAAGCAAAACCCAGCCCCATCCTCGCTGAGTTACAGATTTACAGCAAAATCCAGACCTTAAAGTCGCTCTAAAATGGCCAAATTATGGAGGGCAACAAGTCCTTTCCAAAGGCAAAGCAGCACCCCTCGTGTTATCCCTTAAAAAGGGAGGAAAGAGAGACATCTAGCTGCTGAAGGGAGCAGGAAAATCCAATTTAACAGCAGCACCCAAAGCTCTGAGCACTGCCCCTGCGTGGGACAGCTTATCCCTGTCACACACCAGGAGACAAAAGGCTCCCAAAAAAAGGCCAAATTCTCCCAAAAAGCCACAGCAGCTCATGAAAGAGTGAGGGAGGGAAAAGGAAAAAAAGATTTTCACCAGGGAAGATAAAACAGGTGAGGGATTGCTCATCCCTGATCCAGAAGAGAGACTTTCACTTCAAAAACTCCAAGAAAGATTGCCTTACCTGCCATGAGTGATGAGAGTCAGGAATCTCGCTGGACACAGGGGAAGAAAACATTCTTTACACTGCAGAGCACTGATGGTCTGTGGAGAGAGATAAGGAGAGCCTGCTCAGGGGAGCTGCTGAAGAGCAAGCCACCAACACAGGCAGTCCTGCTCAGGGTGGGACACACCTTGATTAATTTGGTCTCTGACAATTAAACTAAATACTTAAGCGTGTGAAGGCATTTTCCAGGGGAATTTCCTCCTGAGCATTTAGTGTAAGGCAGCTTTTCTAACTGGGGATTTCTGCCAAAAGCTTTGATCGGAGGCTGCACTGGGTGTCTGAACAAACCCAGCAATGGCAGGGTGAGGGGCCAGGGCACTGACACCTGGCTGTGGGTGTGGAAGGAAGGAGGGACAGGCAGCACCTTCACACAAAATACCTGTCCAACCAAACACTGAAATTAGGAGATACTGTGACCTTTCCCAAAGTTTAGGATAGCTGTTGTTTACAATGTCTATTCAATAATGACTTGAAAGGATTTTTCACATACAGGTATTGGTACAAGCATCAGCACTGCAGTATTAATCCACATCTCAATTTTATCATTTATTTTCCCTTAGGAGACTTGAAACACATTTATCTTCCTACAGTTTTTATATTTTGAACATTTGGCATTTTTGGGGTACATTGTTCTAGGCACACCTAAGAACTTGTAAGTGCCAGGTTTGACTCTCTTAGTGAACCCCTATACTCTAAGTTAGAACCAAAAATGGTTTATAAAAACCAGGTTGGTTGTATCTAGTATTTTGGCAGTATGTGAGGAGGGATTTTTGAAGACAGAAATTGCCCAGGCTGAATGGCCTCTGTGTGAGAAGTCTGCAGGGATAAAAGTGTGAGTTCCCAGAAAGAGAAGAGGAGGAGAGAACAGACCCAGAGCTGCTCTGGGGCCAGCTGCACCAACCCAGTTCCTGACACCAAACTGCCCTGTAAAGGGGAGGCTGCCACAAAACACAGCATTCACAGGTGGAAAAACTAAACAACAGATGAGAATTTCACTAAATAAGGTGTCACTGCAGATCTTACAATCAAAAAAAAAACAGCCCAAGAAGAGCACTAGGTGGTGAACAAAGCATCTGATATGTTGTGAAGGATAATTCCCTTCCACAGAGCTCTGCTATGGACAAGGGCAAAGCAGATTATACCCTAAGAATTAAAAGCCTGATCTTGAAAATAACTAAAATGCCAAAGATTATGAAGAATGCCAATGACAGAAAAACTGGAATGCAAGAACTCTCCCAGCCCCAGCCCTGTGGCTTCAAACACTGCTCATTCTCTCTCCAGAGTTAAGCTGCATTTCTTGACCTCAGGCAGAAAGTAAGAATAAACAGGAGTTGGGGAGGGGGAAACAAGAGAGGTAATTTGCCTAAGAGAGTTAAATGAGATGACTCTGGTCTATTTTCCTTTGCTATTCCATGCCTAATGAAGTGTCTGGGCAGTTGGAACAGCTCCTGCAGCATGATCTGATTGTGGTGGTTGCCTGTTTGTTTGCTGTGAGTTATTGTTTTATTTGGCTCTCGTTTCTGAGCTGCTGCCCTGCTCTGCTGGGCACAGGGATGCTGCTGGATCGTGTTTATGAGCCTCTAAATGATTGGGGAGCTGTTTCTCCAACATAAGAGATGATGAGAGACAGAGAGAGGGGCTGGGCTGGGCAGAGCACAGACTGCTGCAGCATATGATGGTCTTTGTGTGCCCAAAACCCAGAGCAGCCTTTGAATGCACAACAAACTGTGGTGTTTGCTGTTTTTTTTCCAAAAGCAAGTTGGTTGGTCAGTGAACTCTTGAAATTACACAGTGTCCTTCCTAGCAAACAGCATCTTGAAGGATCCAGCATGGGGAGCATCAACACCTCCAACAGGGGCTTCCTGAAGTCACTTATGTCTGCCTGGGGAGAAGTGTGACAGAGATTTCATCTTCACAACTGTAGCTTCTGGCTTCCTACTTAAGTTATAATCAATATTTTCCTTTATGCCTGAATAGAGCATCAATCACCCAGCACCATGCTGTATAAATCAAATCCTGAGATAAATTCTCATGCTTTGCTGCAAGAATGAATAGAATATTTTGTGATTGTCCAGCACCAATCAGTCAAGTACTTTCTGGACTAAGGAAGACTTAAGAGTACCTTGGAAAATTTACTTATCATTTCTGGAAAAACTTGGGCTTTTTAGTTTAAGTTCCTTATTTCCTTAATGTCTTTAAAGCCAAATAGGATCATAGACAGTACCAAAATATCCTCTGAGATAAGGAAGGGGGCAAGGGGAAACTGAGGGGAGGAGAAAGGTTGTGTATCTTTTCCAAAACCAGGAATTGCAAATGCCAGACCAAAAATCTGGCACACAAACACCAAAATCACAGCATGCACCCAAGGTGTCCATTAGAAGGCAACTTCTGCCCTCTGCTAAGGGAATTAAAAATCTGCAATAGCACTGAGGGCTGAAAGATTGCCCTTTCATCCTCCTCACATTAGGTATTATGAACAAGGGCCTTTTGTGATTCTTTCGCAAAAGGGCACTACAGCAAATTCTAGTTCATCACTTAAAGGGTTTTCACCTGATTTAAGGAACCCTGAGAGCTCAGAAATTCTCCTAAGAAATTTCTCTCTCAGGAAGCACTTCACTGCAACCATCCTTTGGAATAGGAAGGCAATGGTTGGCTTATGCTAGGATGCATTTTAGGTAAAGCACAGCACAGAGATCATCAGGAGAAACTACGTGAGAAAACAACGATATTAATGTCATTTTAAAGAGGTCTTAGGGTACCACATGCAGAACATGTAACCATCACCTACAACAATAGTAACTCTGCTATTTCTTAGGTTATTTACAATTTAGCACTAAAGTTCCTCAAGAGCTCACAATTTTGCTTCTACGTAGGCTGGGTCAAAGGAGTTGGAAAAATGAAATAAAAAATAGCAGCAAGGTTTTATCACAATTCCATTCCTCAGCCTCTCTGAATGAAGTATCACTGCTTTGGCATGTCAGGGCAGGGAATCCTTGGACTTAACCTCAGGGATACTTTGGTCAAATCCTCCTTTTCCTACACTGGAAATCTCCTACAAGATCAGAGTTCCTGGAACAATCAGTTATTCCTTGTGTTTGTCAGAAAAGTGCTGAGAAAAAAAATCTATTAATGAGAAACAAAAGGTACCCACACATGGACAGCCAGCTGATTCGCTCATCCCACAGAAGCTTCCCAACCCTGCTTGCAGGCATGGCAATGGAGAGAATTCCAGCTCTGATCTTCACTGCAGAACCTCTGAGGTTCCAAATACATTTGCTCAGCTCTGCTGTGTCCCAGAACAAAACCTCTCATTTAGTTTTCCTGCTGCAGCCATGCTGGAAGCAGCTGTGGAGTCTAACCAAGCCAGGCTGTGTCAGGCTGGGGCCGGCCCCACTGCCTCCCACAGAACCCCTGCTCTGGGGAACATTTCCACATCCTCTGCAGGGCCCAGCACCACCAACAGCTCAGGATAAAATGCACCTGCGAGCCCAGTTGGATGGGCTGGCTGTGGCTGCAGCCCCTGCCATCAATAAATTCCGCTGCTGCACATGATATTTCAGGCAGTCACTGAAAAACGGGTGACACAGTTGGTTTCACTGGCAGAGCACACAAGGTTTTATTTGTCAACAAATGGGTTTCATGATCCATCATTAACACTTGATTGATTGGCCCAGCACTTTGGCAGGGTATTTTTCTCTCCCACTTTCCTGCAGCACAATGTATTTCAGGAGCTGTCTCGGGCTCGGATTTGCTGGCAGAGGCTGAGCTGGCAGAAGGCAGAAATGTTTCCTTGCATTCTCTGCTGGTCAGCCTGAGAGTGTGGAGTAGATAACATGAGGGACGGCGTTATGGCTTTACATCTGTTTTTGTTATGATCAGATCTGTTCTTCCTCTCATGACAACAAAAACAAGTCTCATTTTGCGTCCTCGCTCATCGAACGCAATCCAGATTCTCAGTTATAAAAAAAAAAAAAGAGATATAAAAAACCACCAACCAAAAGCAATGCCCAGCCCAACCAACCCTTCTATAACCCAAATTTTAAATATTCATCTCTACATTTTTTCCATCTTCCTTTGTGCAATAAATACATTCAATCAGAAGAAAAACACACTAACTCACTGTGACAGATTGGACTCCCATCTGTCAAGATTTCATGTTTGATATAGACTGGAAATTGTAGATAAAGGGGAAATATTCAGGTACTGTTCTTTCAGTGAATGTCCCGGAGGGAGATTAAGGGAATGATAAATTGGTTATGGTTACACCCTGAGCCAAACCATTGGAAGCATAATTAGAATGCAGCAGGATTGCAGCCAGGAAAGACAGATGCTGGAAAGAAGAGTGGGATGAGGAAAAGGATTTTAGTTTCAACTGGGACAGAACAAATGTACAAATGACCTTAAGTGTTAGCCAGGAAAGAATATCTTTTGTCACTGTGGTACAGAAGATGTTCCTGCAATGAGCATCCTTGAAGAATCGAAGAAAATCCTACATGCAATGGAGGTAATTTTTGAAATACGAAGAAAAAAGAGGAGGCTTTAAAAGGCTTTTAAGGGACTAATAAAGATCTACCAACTCAGAGCATCAGGGTGAAAATTAGAAATCTAGATTTGCCTTATGACAGCATCCTGCATGATTTGGAACAAATAATCTAATTTACCTGAGTTTTCCTTTTGTGTGCAAAGAGTCTCCAATGTGCTTTCCTGGGAGAAAAAAAAAAAACCAATATGGTAGCAAGGAAATGTCCCAACACCAACAGGGGCACAAACACTCAGAGATAGACAGCGACTTTTACACTGAGAAGAAGAAAGTGTCCTCAGGGGAGAGCATGGAACAAACATTAATTCCACCTGACCAAGACTCTGAGAAACCCTGGAATATCCTGGGGATGATTTCCTCAGAGCTGGAGGGGGTCATGGCCCACACAATAAAACCTGCAGCACACACAACATCTCGTTTTTCCTTAAATTCTAATAAAACCAAAAATTCTAATAAAAATGTATAAAAAATTATAATAAATCCAAAATAAATTCTAATAAATTCATCCGAAAGAAAAAGTGAAACAGATTCTGCTCTGTTAAAGCAAAGGAAAAACGGAGAGCCTGAGCCCTGGATGTTGGGGTGATGAGAAGAGCTGGAAGGTCACCAGCATCTCCCCTCTGTGCTTTGGGGTTTGACCTTCAGTCACTACAGCAGCCCAGGATTAAGGGAATGATCTTCCCCTCTCTGCAACTCCATCCCTTCTCAACCACAAACGCTAAAGCTTCTCCTTCACCAACACTCTTCCTAGAATCTCTGCTTATTAATTCTGGAAGACAAAGATATAAGCCACAACTTCCAGAAGAAGAAAAGAAATATTCATTTTGTATTTATAAATGAGCCATTAGTAGCAGTGAGATTTTCCATGCAACACATTCCTGTAAATGAAATTAATTAGATAAAAGTAGTGCAGGCTTCAGGAAGAAAGAAATCCAGACATTTTCCTGACAGACATGAAAAGAGAGACAGATGTGTCCATATTAGCAATACAAAATATTATCAATTTCCATCTATATTATCTCATCTCAAAGACACACAAATTCTGGTAAAAACAATGTTACTTGTGGAAAATTAAAGCTTTCAGTAAAACTGTTTTCTGTTATGTCCTGGGAAAAGCAAGACAAATTCACCTCAGAATTTTGTATACAACTGTCCAACAGGACAATAATTACAACTTCCTCATTAAAATAAATAAAACACAATAATACAAAACACAATAAATAAGCTTCAATAAAAGATGCCTGACAATGTGCTTAAAAATAATAAACCAAAGAATTCTTGCAAGCAGCAATATGTGATTTTTGGCCAGCAAGTTACAATAATTGATGTGTCTGTGCATTTACAGAGCAAGAGGATTGTTTGCACAACAGTGTTGGGTTCTGTCATTCATAATTTTTAAGATAGAAACAAATTTGTTTAATTTAATGATAGAAGATAAAACTAAAAACCCAACTCCTTGTAGCTGTGGCACCAATGTTTAGCACAGAAAATCCAGAATATGTTACTCCACGCCCAGTTTTATGTCAGTAGTGTCTTCTCCCTAATTCACTATCTCTCCCTACTTATTTTTTTCTTGTTTCTGACCTATCAAGCTAAGACATGGACTATGACACTACAAAACTAATTATTTCTTTTTTTCTTTTAATTCCCTCACAGGCTAAGGAACTAAACATCACAATGGGAACTCCAACAGTAATTGGGCTTCAGTGTCACTCTGTGCCAACCACCTCTGAGCTGAAACGCAAACTTGAATTTCACAAACTTGAATTTAACAAACTTGAATTTAACAAACTTGAATTTAACAAACTTGAATTTAACAAACTTGAATTTCACAAACAAATTGCAGAGCCTCAGCCCATCAGAGATCTTTTCTGGTGCCCATTCTCAGTGCACAGAGATGTGAAAGCTGTTTGCATTAATAACCACAGACACTGGACACAATTATTGTAAACACAATCAACTTTCCCTAATCACTGCCCAAAACCAGGGTGTGCTGCTATGTGGTGGATTAGAAGAACAGGAATGGAGAGAATTATGTAGAAAAGTGAATAAAAACAGTTCAGCATTTACAAATACCTTTCTGCTTTCATTTAGATCATCTCCAAATTCCAGCACAGTCCAACCCACCTGTCACCAGTGCTATCAAAAATATTTTAATTGCCGTTAAGCTTTGTTGGCTTTTAAAATTATGACAGGAATAGAGAGTATTTGGGGTATTTTTTTGTTCTTTGTTGTTTTTTGCAAACATCTCCTCAATATATTTGCTATTTTGCTACTTTAATCTTTATTACTGACAAAGGACCTGGAGGTTTAAGTCTGAGGATCACCCAGCTTGTGACATTGTAAGATTTAAGGATGACAATTTGGAGATCAAGGGAACTTTACTGCTGGCAGTGGAGGGAGGCAATTTTGGGATTTAGGGAGCTAAAGCAACAGTCAGACCATGAGATTTGTTTCCTTGGTTTTTAACACTGTGTTTGAGGAAAAAGCCCATGAATACAGATCTCTCTGGGGTTCAGCTCAGAGAGGTGCACAGGGCACTCTCATACATTGCAATTTTGTGTCTTCTTCATGTTCCATGCAGGGCATCTTCCAAACACAGATGAAAATAATTTTTTTAATCCCTTCCTACATATAGAATAACACCAAGTACAGGACAATGTGGCCTTGACTTTTTATTTTTTTTTTTTTCTGTACAGTTCAATATTCATACACAGAATTTTGCCATCCCCAATGAGGAATTTCCTCATCTCCTTTCTAACACTGCACAATACTGCTGGCTGCTCTTCAGACACAACAATTTCATTTCTTCATTTTTTAAAATGCTAAAATATCTATGCTTTAAAATTTAATCATGAGTTTGGTTCTTTTGAGTTTGCTTAAGCTTAGCTTCCCAGCTCAGCTGAACTTCTGTCATGCACATTTAGGCTCCACTGCCTGCCTGTGTCAGACACCAAACACGAATTTCCCTTCCCTTTGTCACCAAAGTTATCTACACTGCAGTGGGTTTTTATTCAAGCCACAACACTTAATGCATTAATCACTTTTATTTTCTGTTTTAACAACGAGAATAAAGGGAATGATAAATAAGTGTATGGGTGAGATGATTCAGCAGTGATCCTGCACCTGAAAACAACACAGTCTGCTCTCCTGAGAGATTCCTGCATTTGTTTCCACTGCATTTAGCATCATCTTGATAAATATTATGACTATCTCAAGCTCAATCAACCTCCTGCATTAACATGAAGGATAATTCACCACCCATACAAGTGCACAGTGAGGGGAAGAAGAGCTCAGTTTGGGAACAGGGAGGGAGCCTGGTGTGGTTAACTCCTCATTGCAGACACTATTTAGGATTCAGTCACCGCTGATATCAAGGAAAAAATCTAGGAAACTATCTTATCAGAGCAACCTATTAATTAAAGTGCAGTATAAAGAGAGCAATTAATTATTAGCTGCATAATTGCTCACAATAACCACTGACAGGAAGAGAGCGTTGCCTCACTAAGATATACTGGGTGCAATCAGCAAAATAAAACATAAAGGCCTTTTGCATTCCTTTCTAGAAGCACATCAAGTATAAAACACTTCTGGTAGCCATTCATAACATAAAAGGAGGAAAAGTGAATAAAGGAAGAGCCTGGGATTAACTTGTTGGCAGACAAACTGCTGGTATCCATGTCCCAGCATTGATCCTTTCTCTTGGCTCTCCTTCCCCACGGCCACAGGATGTTTGGGGAGCTCAGATTTGTTTCACATTCTGTCTGTTCGACTTCTCAATACCCCAGCAAATATTTGCCAGACCAAGGCTGTTAAATGCTTTCTTTACCCATGTCAGGGTGTTTGACTGCCCCTTGTTTGCTTCTCCATCTTCTTCACTGCTGTCTTCAACCACGACTCACTCTCCTAATTCCCTTTTTATTTCCTTATTCCTCACTATAAATTTTCTAGTTTATTATGTCCTATTCTCCTCTGACCTTCCAGGCTGGTCAGAGCTCTACTTTTCTTGTCTCTAACTTCATCTCCAGCAACTTCAATTCCTGTTACTGAGTTTCTTGGATAAACAGAGTAGCATAACAAAGGGACACAATAGGAGTACATTTTCTGAAGAAAACATCTCAATTTTTGAAGAAGTTATAGTAAAAACTAAAGTTTAAAAATGTTACTTTAAAGAAGGGGAATAAAATGAAACAAAGGATTTCTTACCAGATGGACAAAAAAAGGAACCAATGCATCACTGAGGTACCAAACTCCTGCTTTGAGACCAAATGGCACAAGTTACATTTGAAACTACCAGATCCCACGGAAATGGACATATTGCTTTTATCTGCAGTGCCAGCCAGGTGGGCTTTGGTGTTTTGTTCCTGCTCCTGGCAGTGCAGCTGCAGAAGCCCAGCCCCAGCAGGGTCACCCTGACCCCCCTGGTTTTGTGGAACCAGGCACCCACAGCTGTCCCCAAGGACATTCCACACTGCTGAGATTGTTCCCAGCTAAATTCCCCTATTCCCACACCTTTCCAGCCAGCCTGGGGACATGTTTTCAGCTGGTTTCAGAAACACCACAGCAGATCTCAGGGCCTGGGACTATGTCAGGTAAAAACTGAATCACTACAGAAACATCCCTGGTAAGAAAATGTATTTCCTGCAAAATGCTTTTCTATAATAGGATTATTCACACTGTAGAGGGTGGGGATGCAGGTATTATCAGTGCCCTGTGTCACTTCTGGGATCTTAAGAAACTGTCCCCATTTATTTCCTTATTCACAGAAGTGAATTCAGTGTGTTAATTGGGAATGGGAAAGAAATTGCTTTCATTCACAAACTCCAGATAGATTGGCTGTCTTATTTTGTTAGAAAGAGTGAATAAAGCCCTAAACAAATAAACTAATCTACCTGGGCACACAATTATTCATTGTGATTCCTTGCACTGTGCCCCTTTGTGCTCATTCTGGCTGTAAGAAAAACCAGCCCCACTCTTCCCATCTCACTGCACACGAGATCTTTTCAAAGGCCCTCCTCAGCCACTCTTGATAGAAGTCTAGATTATTTTATTTAGGCTTATATTAAAACGACACAAAAATACTGATTTGCTTAAAATTAGTAATCTCCAAGACAGCTGAGGAAATATTACTCAGACATATGTGCAAGGTGAATAATTCTATACCTGATCTTTTACAGTTGAGGCTTTTCACCACCAAAAAACCCCCAAAAGGCACAGATATCACGACAGAATTGTATTTTATTTTAAAGAACATTGCGGTGGTCTGGACTATTCTTGAAACCTTACTAGGCAAAGCCAGGCTTCTCAACAGCATCAGACACCACACACCTACAAACTTCTCACAATTCCTGTAATTTAATGTCCTGGGGAAATGGGCAGAGTCAATATGTTCAGAAAGTTTTCTCTTCTTTTTATTAATAGAACTTACCTGATTGTTATACTGAACAGAAAATGTAAACTTTTAGAAAAAGACTCCTGAAGTCTTTTGAAAAAATCAGTTTTGGCTTTGCAGCCTTTACAGATGTAAAATGAAGCTGACATGAACTGCCCAAGTAAGCAGCAGAGTGACTGACAATAAACCTCTCAAAAATAATTTCACTCACTAAATGAGATTTTTTGGAACATTTCTGAACTGTAAATAATATAAAGGTTGGTGCTCAAAGATTAGAGTAAGTTAGAAGATAATTTATTTTCTGTGTGTTTTGCAAAATACAGAAATCCAATTTCCAGCTACTTTTTCCATTACCTGAAATAAGTATTGGGGTCTGATCACACATTTAATAAGAATATGCATAACTTTCTGGAAATTTCATCAGCAGAAAGGAGGATATGGACAGTGTAGACAAACAATCCAAAGAAATGAAGCACGCTGGCTTTGAGAAAAAATGTTTTCCATATTATGATAAAAAACCCTTTTGGAGTGCTAAGGGAAAATCACCTTCTGCAGTTTCTTGGACATTTTCCTTTGCTCTGAATTGACAGATTTACTTGGCATTTTGGTAAAATTTATTTCAGCAGCACTGTTCACTTACCTAAGTGTTTTAAAACATATATTTGATTAATAAGCTCGGTTACTGAAACACAACTTTTAAGAAATCCAGAAGATGATTTCCCAGAAATTGGTGTTGGTTGTTAAGAAAACCCCTGACATGTTTAGTGACGACACACACTCAACATGTCCTGTTCAACATTGCAGAAGTGGGAAAATCCACTGGAGGCTGTGCCAGAATTCTGCTTTAGGCGAGGCCAGAGCTCCCCACCAGGGGGGACAGCCCTGACTCCAGAATCTGCTTTCCATAATTTGGTTTCCATTTCTGTGCTCCTTCCCAGGCTACATCCCCTTTGGATGGCACTGCCAGGCCTTGCAGGGACCCAGATTATTGGGTTTTAAAAGAAAACACAAAAACCCTGATGCAGTTTAGAGCAAAATCCTGCAGGAATGGCTGCAGCCCAAAGGAGCAAATGTCAGAGCACAGAGAGAGCAGAAATGCCAGGGGACTCTCAAACCACTGCAGGGGTTTGTCCTGGGGTGTGCTGAGCTCCAAATCTCAGTAATAACTGACAAAAAAACATACATAAAAAATATATACATACATATATGCATTTATATATTTAGATACATAAATATATATATTATACATATAATATATACTCATAAATATATCTATAATTGTACATTAAAAATATATAATATAGTAATATTTTATTATGAATACATAATATTTATAAATATATATTTACATTATTTATTAATATATTTATAGGTTTTTATATAAAGATATATTTAATTTTATTCATGTATTTATATCTGTGAAAATATTTTTGCTCTCGTTTCCACTTAATTGAATTTCCAAATACTTTACACTGAAAAACTGAATCAATTTTAAATCCTAATAAAATGGAAAGATGTCCCCAAACCCAGTGAGCAGAAAGTCTCTTTGCTCTTTAAACGAGTGACAAAAGCTGCAATGACACACAGGGAAATAGCTCAGCACTCAGAGCATTTGCTTTGGCTGATTTATTCCACTCTGCCTCAGTTAAGATTGCCATTTGTTAATACAGCACATAATTTGATTTAAAAGTGAGACCAATTCAGAGATCTCGTGTCTTGCTATCCGTGTGCATTTCCTTCACACAGTGACTGAACATCTCAGAACTCCTTGGAAATGCACACCACAGTGCAATATAATATTTAGTCAGTTTATTACCATTGCTAAATGCACTGTTACAGAATAAATCTCTAAAAGCATGTCAGGACCTACCTAAGCTTTGTGACGGATTGAACGTTAATGCTTGCACTGGCCCAGGAAAAATCTCATTTCCCAATATTATGACAGCTATACAATGTGTAAATGCTGAAGTCACTGATTACATTCAAGTCAAATATTTATTTACCAACTGACAAAGTGTTAGTCCTGGCAAGATAACAAAACCTGATGCTAATTAAGGGAACAATTTTTTCTGATAGCATCCAACGCTAATGCAGTATGTTTAGAACAAAATAAACCCCAAAACAAAATACACAGGCATTTCAAAGGGGTTTTTTTCCCCCCTGAATATGGAATAAATCTATTTCATGCACCTAAAACTTCATGGCACTATTAAGAAAATTCTCCCCCTTACATACATCTGACTTTTCTTTACCACTGCTACAAAAGGTGGTAGCAACAGGGTACCATAGTACGGAAATATCCAAGAAGAGATATTATTGCATTCTGTAACTACTTCAGCCACAGGAAAACATCACTCACCTCCTCTGAAGATGTGAGGATCCTGGTATGGTACAAACAGGAAAATCCAAACCAGGCCAAAAAGTTTCTGCAAAAGCAGCACTTCAGGATAAAATATTGGGAGTTCTGCAGGGAAGGCAGCTGAAGACCAGAATTTGTCATCATAAGAAACTGTAAGACAAAACAGACATATAAATATATATATATAAATCTGTGAAAACAATACTGAATCCAACTCGTAGGCAAAATAGTGTTTTTCCTGTTCTTCCTTCTATCCCCCTCCTTTTTAAATAATAATTTATGATTTTTCTTACTTTTTTTTTTTTTTTTTGATTCTTCACATAGGATTTTCAAACCTACAGTCTTTCTCAAATGTTATCTAAAAAATCCAGAAAATCGAGAAAAAGTATATACTAAAAATTGGCTTTTTTACATTGTTAATCGATCTTGGAAATGAAGTCAGTTCCTGGGAAATCTGATTTCCTGAATTGAAACTGTTCCTGAATTTTTTTTTTTTCAACAGGCACTAAAGGTTTTCTTTTTTCCTTTAAAGTTGAGTTCCACATGTGATAAAGAGGCAGGCAGAGAAAACACTGAGAAACATTTCCAACCACATAAAAGCAAGAACAAAAGTATGTGGGGGAAATCAAGTTAGAAAAACAGACAGGAAGGTGATAAAAAGGAAATAAATCTAGTTTAAAAAAAAAAAAAAAAAAAAAAAAACCAACAAACAACAACCAAACAAAACCCAACAGGTAATGTATGAACTAAAGAAAATCAGAATTCAGAGGGAGGTTAGGACATGGAAGAATTATTACGGAGATATATCCACCATTACACAAGGAGATATTTTGAATTTTTACTGAGATCTATCCACCACAAGAAATGAATCCACACCCAATGTTTTGAGTTCCCAGCACACCTCATGGTACAAGGTGCTGCTATGCTGTTTGTGTGACATTTTCACTCCCAAACATTCATCTTCTTTCAGCTAAACCAGACTGATTAAAGTTTAAGCAGGGCAGACACGAGGCAGGGAGGTTTATTTGTGGCTCACATCTGGCTCCTGTCATTGTCACACATGGCTCTGGAACACCAAGAAAGGGCAACTGTCTAGACCCCCCTGAATCACTTGGAGCCCTACAGATGGTTCCTATTAATCTTCAGTTTCCTCAAAAACCTGCTCTTTCTTCCAATCTGTAAAATTCTGCCCTCTTCCTAAGCCTTGCCTCAAAACTAATTTGTGAAATTGGAGTTGGATTCTGCAAACATTTGCCCACAGATGCACAGAAAACTTCAGGCTACGTCTCCTTAACGACTTCAATATGACTGAAATAATTAAAGCTCAAAGCTTTAATATGAGAGCTGTCTTGATCCAGGCTAGGAAGTCACTGCCTTCCACGTCACAGTGAGTGAGGGCTCTGATCTGAGCATGGAAACACAGAAATTCAAAGCACCCTCCATGTCTGACATCCACCTGAGGGAGCAAAGCCTCAGGCAAAGCTCAGAGAGGAAAATCAGCCAGAAAGGGAGCAAGGCATGTGAGCAGAGCCTTGCTGCCCCCTAAAATACAGCACAAACCAGCCCCAGTTACAAAAGAATAAACACTGTTTGATTCAGGAGAAGATCTCAGATACTTGGGTTTAACAACCTCAAGTGCCCCCATGACCAGACACAGAGAGTTGGAGCTCATTTCTTCTGCCTGGTGATTATCTGAACAAAACCATCCCCACAGAGGAGATCAAGCTGGCCTCAAACAAAACCATCCCCACAGAGAACTCAAACAACACCATCTCCACAGAGGATACCTGGCCTCAAACAAAACCATCCCCACAGAGGATATATGGATGGTCTCAAACAAAACCATCTCCACAGAGGAGATCTGTCTGGCCTCAAACAAAACCATCCCCACACAGGAGATCAGGCAGGCCTCAAACAAAATCATCCCCACAGAGGAGATCTTGCTGGCTTCAAACAAAACCATCCCCACACAGGACACCTGGCTGGTCTCATGGCCACGTAAAATAAATTCCCAGTAAGAGTTAAGCACCAATCCTTGGAGCTTTGCTGTGCAGGTGTGGGATAAACACAGCTCTGAGCTCTCTCTGTGCCCATTTAGATCTCAGGGAACAGCAGGGACAGCCCAAACACCACAAGGCCACACTCCAGGCAGATTTTAGATAAATTAGTGGCATTACTTGCACAGGGTGGGCAGCAGAGCTGCAGCCTGGCTGCTGGGGCAGGGATTGTACCCTGAGCCTGTCACAGTTTGTGAGCACAGAGCCACTGACACTGCACACCACTGCAGATGCCAGGCAAAAGCAGGTGCTGAGCATAAAGAAAATGCAACTTCTGGGCCCTCTCTGCTGCTCTAAAAATCACAGCAGCTTCTCAGAGAAACATCAAAGGCAGGAGTTTTCATGTGAGATGGATACGACTCCATTCTTCCCTACTTCTGCACGTCAAAATATAATTACAGGATGGACTGGACCACATTCACTGGTGATGTAATTCCACTGAAGTTATTTCTGGGAGACAATCTAATCCACTAGCACAAGTCTGCAGCAGGTTGATGCCTTATAATTAAACAAACTGGATTTCCCTTTGTCTCATCTGTAGTGCTTGAAAAATATATTGCTTTGAAAAGATTAAATTAATACTTTTCTGGGTGGACCAGGCCAAGACCGTGAGGGTGAGGAGGCACCAGAACAGGCTGCCCAGAGAAGCTGTGGATGCTGCAGCCCTGGAAATGTCCAGGACCAGGTTGGATGGGGTTTGAACAAATGGAAAGTGCTCCTGTCTATGGCAGGAAATGGGACAAGGTGATTTTTAGGTTCCCTTCCAACCCAAACCATTCCATGATGCTATGACCAGTAATGATTAGGTGTGTCATGAAAAAAAAAAACCCTCAAATTATTGACCTCAGGTGGAATTATATTGGCTTTTTTCTAAACAAGTAGCATTTTAATATCATAGAATAAATTTCAGCAAAATATTTATGTCCTAGGCCTGGTCTCAAGCAGCTGAAGGTGGAATATGGATGTTCATTTATTGTCTTTTCTAGAGGGATGGAGAGATGACCCTGCCCAGACTCTGCCAGCACAGCACAGGGCAGGAGAGCACACATTTGTGTCCCACCAAATAGGACACCAACATCTGGACTCTTCCAGCTGTTTGTAATTCTGTTTAAGGTAAAGAACCCATGTGAGCCAACAAGCATGTCTTACTTGGACTGAGCAGGCAGAGCCAGAGCTTTAACACCTCCCCAATTCACTCTGCTCACATCTCCTCTGTGCACATTCCCAATTCCATTCACCACCCTTGTCCTTGCATATGTTTTTGCATTATTCAGTAGCAAATTCAGTCCTCAGGCATAAACAAACAAATCACATATGTTTCATTAGCTACAGCAAGGTCTAATTGCAGTAAGCATAAACACACAGGAAATTCAAAAATGTCCAGAATTGTTACTATAGCCACCACAAAGTACAAATACTTAATGCAAACTTTATCATTTAAATAGTTTAATAGAGAGAAACCTAATGAAAATGAAAGGGCACCCAGAAAGGAATATATTCTAAAGCATTAACATCCCATGGAAAATATATATTCAGGTATAAAGTGGCCAAACATAATTATAACTTCAGGTTCTCAATGGGAGAATGGGCTTCAGACCCTTCTCCCATGCAGCAGAAGCATTTGAGGTTTTCACTAATGAAGGAACAAATAAAAACCACAGAACAGAAAATCCAATTCCAGAGAATAATTAACAGTGCCAGATTGCTTTTCTGTTCCCCTGTGGAATTGTTCTAGATGTTCCTTCCAACCTAGAGTTACCTTTAAAAATGCTTCTGCACCCCCAGCTTCTCACATTTCTCTCATGCTAGTTGATTTGTCTCATTTTGGCTCACAGGTTCTGATACCAAGCTGTCAATAACCATAGAAAATTTATAAGCATTTAGAGAACTTTCAGGAGAGTACAGAGAAATAAACAGAAATGTATTCTGCATCTGCAATAAAACTGCATATCTAGCAATAGCATTGAATATGAGAATTTCAGAGAATATCCTAAAATAATATTCTTTGCATTCTGAAAGTTTAGCTTGCTAGGATATTAACCAGCAAGAACAAAACCCACAACCAGCTTTCAAGAAAAAAACCTCATTCCTACTCTATCAAAAAGAGACAAGTAGAGCCACCAAATATTTATGTTTGACAGTCCTTGCAAGAGAATGTGAGAAAAGTGGCCCAATTCCAGCCTGAAGAACTTCTTTAAAAAAGAAAAAATGTTTTACTGCCATAGAGTCTCTAGTGTTAACAAGGGGCAGATGCATCTCCTGAAAAATCAGAAGAAATTTCTGTTTGTCTAGAAAAATATGTAAATTATATTTCTACATCTGCTTACATGTACATAAATAGAGATAGAGGGATTGAATAATACCTGCATTGAAACAGTGGCAATACTAAAAAAAAAGAAGTGAGCCATCAGAATTTACCACAGCTTACTCCAGTTAATAACAGCAAAGGCTGAACCACATTTGGAATCTGTTTTAAGAACAAACATTCAGTCAAACATCAGCAGCGCTCACAGATCTAACAAGAGAATAATTTTTTCTCTGTTTTGCTGGGATGAGTAAGAAACACCAAAGTGTTGGAGTTTCCACCTCCCTCTGCCTCAATATTGTGTCATTGTAAAACAAATCCTGAGAAGAATTTCATAGGAGAGATGAGCATTGGTCCAGTTCACGATTCCTCATTGTGAAGAGTAAAAAGGTAAATTCAGCTGAAGACAAATGGGAACCAGGCACTTCAGATATCTTCTTATAATTAAGAAAGTGTCAGAACCTCTGTCCTAAATTTGTTCTGTCAAAAGTAATAGAACAGATCATTGTTTCCAAGGCTAAGACACATTAGAATTTTTATTAGGGACTCCTAACAAATGAGAAATACAAGAGCAAAGCTGTTATTTGAATGTCACTGATTCTTCAGGTTTAATACATCTAATTTCCCCTTTCTGTGCTACTGGAGCTGTCTGCAGCATTCCACAGCACACAGGCACAAACACAGAGGAGCCTCTGGTTTGCAGCTGAAATGAGATTTCATAAATCAAGGGAATACAGCATTACATGTTAGTGGAAATCTGGCTCTTCACTATTTTAAAACAATATTTGAAAGCACACTTTAATTCAAAGAGAAAATTATTTTATCAGTAGTGCTAGCACCAGTTATTCTTTTATATGTTATTGGTGTCTTTTCATATCTCGTGCATAAAAATATATAATCTTCTGTTCTTCTTTCAACAACATCCTCTCTACATGCATTAAAGATATCATCCAACAATTCTAGTTTCTAAAAATCTTACCCTTATTTGATTGTGCAGCTTGGCTGTTAATTATTTTTTCACTGAGTGTTGATTTCCTCCATGCAAAGACTCCAGTTTTATTTTTAGTGTCTTAGATAATTGTTCACTAATGCCTTATTAAAGCTGAACACCTGTAGCCTCAGTTATCTTATAAATGAGTTAACAAGGAAAAAACACTCCCCCAGGGAAGCTTGTGTTATATATCTGAACCAGGACAATTAAACCATTATGTACCTCCTCAAAGTTTGCTCTTCTTTGGTTCCAGCATTTCAAGCTGTTATTCCTGATTTTTGGCAACCAGGGGAGAATCAGGTTCAGCCCACAAAGAACGAACACAGCAAAATGAATTCTTCTGTAGCAAGTTTCTGCAGAAGCTCACGGCTTTGAATACGTCAGTCCTCAACAGAGATGATGAAAATGTCTTTTTCAGAAGCCTGTCTGCAAACAGAGCAGATGAGAACCACAGCATCATTTGCTCACAGTTGTTCATTCTCTCTAACACTGGTGCAGGCAGCAGCAAGAGCATTGCCAGGCTCCAGAGCTGGCAGCAGCAGCCAGGGGGATGCTGGCACCACCAGGCACTTTTGGGGTTATTAGCTCAGGTGTGCCTTTTACAGCTCAGAACCATCCCAGGACAGAGCTGTGAGCAGGGATTGTCCCAGCTCAGAACCATCGTGTGACCGTGTTCACAGGGGCTTTTGGTTGAGGGAAGAGATGAGGATCTGACTCCATGTTTCAGAAGGCTTGATTTGTTATTTTATGATATATATTACATTAAAACTATACTAAAAGAACAGAAGAAAGGATTTCATCAGAAGGCTGGCTAAGAGTAGAAAAAGAAAATAATCATAACAAAGCCTTCTGTCTCAGACAGTGACTGTGATTGGCCATTAATTAGAAACAACCACATGAGCCCAATCCCAGATGCGCCTGTTGCATCCCACAGCAGCAGATAACCATTGTTTGCATTTTGTTCCTGAGGCCTCTCAGCTTCCCAGGAGAAAAATCCTGGATGAAGGGATTTTTCAGAGAATGTGAATGCCACACACAGCCACCTTTCAGAGAGGTGTAGAGAGTGATAAGGTCACCCTTGAGTCTCCTTTTCCCCAGGCTGAGCACCCCCAGCTCCCAGAACCAGAGCTGGACACCAGGGTTAGAACCCAAGACACAAACACAACATCCCTCACCCAACAGCAGAGAGCTCACCAGCTCACATCACACACCAGCCTTGACCCTGCCCTGCTTCCCCAAGGACCTGCTCCAAAACCAGCAGCCCCAGAGTCTGGGGAGCCTTCACTCCATCCATCCATCCATCCATCCATCCATCCATCCATCCATCCATCCATCCATCCATCCATCCATCCATCCATCCATCCATCCATCCATCCATCCATCCATCCATCCATCCATCCCATCCATCCATCCATCCATCCATCCATCCATCCACCCATCCATCCACCCATCCATCCCTCTGCCAGCATTACAAACCTGGAATTCTGGGTTGGGTCCAGGACTCTTGGGGCTCCCCCACTGCAGATTTGGAAGGCTGGAAGTTCTGGGCTGGGTTCCCAGGTCCTGCATGGCACAGCAGCCATCAGGCACACATCCTGAGAGCCCTGCATCTGCTCAGGGAAACTGGTATTTGGGTAGAAACAGAGAAATTGAAACACACAAAAAAGCCTAATTTTACAGAGCAGCTGGGGTATGGGAGAGCACACATTTGGAAGCATTGCATTTTATTCCCTGAGTTTGGGGAATAAGGGTGGTTTTGCTTTTAGTCTGATTCATTTAATCCCTCATTCAAAGAAACAGAAACATCAGAATGCTTTAGGTTGCTCTCAGAGCAAAATATCCCCATTTCTTAAAACACCCAAAACACAACTCATGAGATAAAAAAACCGTGACAGCTCTGATAAAGAATAGATGAGACAAAGTGGAAACAACAGACACCAGTTCAGGGAAAAGCTCCCAAAACAATTATGACATGAGCTCTGTGCTCCCCACAGCTAGAGAAGAGCTCAGCAGACAAGAAGCCATCAGTGCTACCTCAGCAGGGCAGGAATGGGCGTCTCTGCCTGGATTCCATGAACTGCAGATGTTCATCTCCAATCTGTCCAGGCTCCAGTCACTGCCTGCACCTGGGTGCAGATCAGGGACCCTGCAGGACATTCAGAGAGCCCAGAGATTGCTCTGCCTCAGGACTGGTGGCACTTTCTCCCCTGAGCTCCTCCTTCTACTCCAGGAATGATTCCACTGTGTCCTGCCCCTCTCTCACACGTTTATTTGATGCCTGCAGCCTCCTTTCTATGAAAAGAAAGGCACCAAAAAGAAGCAGGCAGGTATATTTAGGCAATGCACAACTGCAAAAATGCACAATTGCAAAAACGCACAACTTCCCTAGACCAATCTCTATTATCTACATGTTTGTGTTCATCACGATCAAGTCTTAATCACTATTTGGGACTACAGCCTTTAACATATTTTCCCCCATTACCTAAATGATGAATGACAAACAGTCACAGGACTCAAAAGTAAATCAAATCTGTGGATGATGACAGGTGGAGATTTCCTTTTGTTGTGACAAATGAGGTTTCCAGCTGGGACTCTGACTTGACTATTAGCATCTAGTTAATTAGTGAAATTCCAGGCAAACGACTCCAACCCAAAGGTCAGAGAAGTGGTTACCACTGGTGCACTTTGTGCTGCAGAGCATTCTAAATGGTTAAATGGCTCTGTACACGTGCATGGCTTTTATTGGTAATTTATTCATGATTTTGCATTAATCACTGACATCCTGACACCTAATTAGCAACATTCACAGGTAACGTGGGGTGAGAACTACCATACGTATTTTAATAATCAAAGTTGAGACAGCAAGCTAAAATCAGGCCTTCAGGATGAAGAGTGACAGTCAGTATTTAATTAGTCTCATCTGTACATACTCCTCTCCTTTTCACTACACACAGCTCAGGCTCACTCAAAGTCAAACAGAAATTAAAGCAAAAAAGCTTTCAAAGATACTTTATAGAAATGCTACAAAATTCCATTAATATATGAACACTGCAATTTATCATCCATGGCTTAGAAAATCCTATGGAATTCTGTCACCAGCTCTCTGGAGAAGTCACTGACATCACTTTTGGCTCCAAAACGCATTGCTGCCATCCACATGCAAAGCCACAACCTGAGGATTTAGGAGTGAGTATTTCCGAGGTTTCTAAGGACTAGGCCCTCTCCATGCTTCAGGGTAGTACTTACCTAATCAGAAATTAATTTCACACTAAACCATTTTTCTCTTGGCTAACTAATGACTGATCTGTCAAGGAGATTTACCTGGAGAAACATATTTCCTATCTTTTCATTGTGTACTTCTTTCTTTTCGTGCTATTCTGTTGTGACATGAAATTATTCCTTTAATCTGGCAAGAAAAAAATTCCAATCATTCAACTTGAACCAATTTTTATTTTTTTTTTCAAATATCATTTTTTCCATTCTTTGCTTCAAGTAATTTTGGACTATTTGCTTTTATTTTGCTTTAGCCAAGCAGCCAGAGTTCCAGAGCTCTGTAACATCCACATGAGGCTTTGTTTCCCCAGCAGAGAGATTTAAGCTCTTTAAAGAGTGCCAGGAGTTTCTCACCTGGAGGCTTCATTCAAATGGAGTCAGTTGGGATCTCCCAAACACTCATCACAAACTCCATCTACTGCTGCATCCAGAACATAACAGATATTCTGTAAGATGAATTTCTGACAGGGGCATTTCATGAAAAAACAAATCCTGATTCCATGCAGTAGGCCCTAATTTTTGATAGTGAATTTAATAGGGATTTGTTCTTTTTTTTTGGATTACTCACAACAGCCCTGTTCCTTAGCAACAGCACGTGGTGGAAGACTTTGACACAGAGGAAATAACAATCACTACATTCAGTAGGACAGTGAAAAGCAGAAAGGAGCAGCAAAGTCAGATTCAGTTTGTTTGAGGGTTTTTCACCCAAACCATTCACCCACATCCTCCAAGGATTCTCCACAAGAAGCATGGAAGATGGGAGAAGTTGTGCTGCCTTAGAATTTATTGTTTTCTTATTTATGGCAGCAACTATTCCAAAATAATTTCATGACAGCACTTAATTTATAATGCCAATATATATTCTCCAAATAATGAAAAGAGAAAGCCCATAACGACAAGAAAACAAGCAATTGCATAACTTGAGACAATCAAAACTACATAAATTCCAAATGTAAAGGGCTTGAAAAAGAACAATATTTGTCAGTGAATCATAACAGGTATTTAGAACAACGTAAATTGCAAATTGCACCACTTTTAGGTTGCCACTTTGAGCATTTCAGCCACCTGCTTTGTGAGTTCCTGCCATGAAAGCACCCTCACATCTGCCTTTTTCTGATGGCATTTATCCTCCTGTCTCTCAGCAGCTCATGCCAGACTCCAGTGGTGCAGAATGATTGGAAATTTTTTCTCCTCCTGTGAACAAGTGAAGCATCCATCTTAAACAGCAAAGATATCCCCACTCCCCCACCCAGCTGGAACAGAAAAGCAGAAATTTCACATGTTCTGGTCAGGACATTTGGCTGCAGATGAAGGTGAACATGCAAATGGCTGGAAATGACTTTGTGCATCTACATTTACACAATTTTGAGCAAACCAAAGCCACAAATTTGATCTTCTCCCATGAACAATCAAAAACAAAAACCCAAGAGTTACTGTTATTTTTGCTTCAGCAAACAAAGGTGTTCTCTGACAGCAGTTTCAAATGACAGCACTGCCCAATTGTGCTGACAGCATGGGGAGATTGCAAGTTGTGGTTTTGGAAGATCTGATGGGTATTTCAAGAGGCAGATTCCACATCCAGCCTGAAATTCCATCAGTGCAGAGGATGGCAGCACTCCATACACAGTAAATTACACAAATCTGTGGGGGTTGATACCTGTCATGCATCTAAAGATGCAATATATTCCTGCATAAAGATACTTGAGAGAAATTTTTAAATATTAGAGTGGTGGTTTACACTATTAGGGGACTTGAAATGCTCTAAAAATTACAAAATACAGAAACACTTGTATTAGAGAGCTCATACTGTAAAATCAAATAGGTGAGAGAAACAAAGGCTGGAAGAATTAAAAAAAAACCAAATTACAGGATGCAGCAAAGGCCACTCAAAATGTTTTTCACACCTCTAGAAGCATCTGAGGCTCTTTAGTTCACTCATTTATTTATGATTTCTATTGTCAGCATTAAATGAGAATCCTGCCATGACCTTTGCCTACAAAAAAGTCATCAATCAAAGCTCACAAAAAACCCACACTGCAGAAGCAATAATGAAGTTTTTCTGAGGGTTCACAGGTTCTGCTTTATAAAGAGCCCTGAATATTAATACAGAAACCTTATTTTACAGCTTATCACCTGTGATGTTCCAGTTAACCACAGCAACAGGTGATTATTCAAAGGAATAAAGCTTCAGCTCTTGTTCCTCCCTGCTGCCCACCTGACCCACTGCAACACTCACTACAACAGCTGCCCTGAAAGAGCAGATTATATTTAAAGTTTACATTTCTGATGTGTAAAATAGAGCTCTATTTGTCCAACATATTGCCTCACATGAGAAAGTTCCAATGATTATTAGAAATATATTACAGCTGTTCCCCTATGCTCAGAAAGAAGCTGAGTGTGTTATCACCTGCGCTGCACTTTATTTAAAAGTCTGTGGAATAAATGAGCCCTTCCTTGCTTTAGACTTGCAACATCATTGTGGCTTGTGGATGTTTTCATTCCTTCTGAGGTGCCTGTTTTTGTTATCTTTTTTAAATAACCTGTATTGCTGGCAGGAGTTATGAATCCCAGTCTCTGGCAGGGATGCATTCTGCAGGTACAGGGGTTCCCTTTGCAGAGAATCCTTTTGCTGTGTAGACAATACAAGGTGCTGCTCTTTGCTCCTGGTTTGAGCATCCAGAAGAGAAAAGGAAGGGTTTGATTCCTGTCCTGCTGCCTGTTTGCTTTTTCTGCCTCCCAATCACAAAATACCCCGTGGATTTGCCCTCAGCTGCTGCACAAATTCAAAAATCCAGAAATACCTATTACAATTTGGCAGCTAAGCATGACATTCTAAAAATGATCTGATTTCTAAGACAGCAACTAAGACTCCATAAAAGAATGGATCGAGAACCACAGAAATGGCTCAGAAATGATGGAGAACCAATGAACTGTGCAGGAAAGGAAATGGAGAAATTAATAAAAAACCCATAACAGTGTGAGAACAGTTGGGAAAAAGAGAATCCTCAAGTTTGCTGGGTGAGGCAGTGGAGGGAAAGTGTAGGGTTATAAAGGGGAGGAGGGGTCTCAGGGAGGGGTTTACAAAGGACCAATAGGGGAAGGTAGGGGAGTGAACTTACGATAACGGGCATGAGGGAAAACCCAATAGAAACAATGAAAAGGAGGGGCCCCGGAGCCACAGCCAATCAAGTCTCCCTAAGCATAGAAGATTCTGGCAAAGTAGGAGGAGTGGGGAGTGATTGACTGGGCCCAGGGAGGAGAACAAATTCACATCTAAGGAAACAGGGGAGGGGAAATCATATAACAGAGAGGATTGACATAAACTGTGGCGGGAGTAACCAAGGTAACCAAATGATAGACAACACCATGGTGGGAGTTGCCATGGGAACATAATAACTGACAAAGCTAAGGAGGGAAAAACTGGGAGGGCAGAACCATTACAGAAAATGGGGGAGCAATTAAACAAACTAACAGAACACACTACAACAGCTTACCATGCTTGAATATATTAATCAATTATAAAAGCACAAAATCCAAATGTCTCCTGAACAACAGATAAGGCAAGTGTTTACTTTTTTCTTCACTTTTAAAAATATTTATTTAACCAATAAAATAAATGCTACTTTTTAGACGCCTCCCTGGCAAAACAATACAAATACCCTAGCAATCCTAACATTTATCTGCCATTTTCAGCTGGACAACCAAGGGGAGGTACAAATTACAAGATTTTCAGCATTTTTCCTGTAAAATCTTAACAAAAAAACAGGAATTTTGGGTCTGATTGTGCTGGGTACTCCCAACAATCAAGTTCTAGCCTCAAAATCCAACCCACCATTCTTGGAAATCTGAATTAAAATAGAATTTCCCTATGTGAGAGATGCCAGCTCTGTGATCTGTCCCAAACAGCTCATCTTGCTGATCTCTGAATTCCCACAGCAGACTGGCTGTGGTTATTCTGCTTCTTTACCTGGTTCCTGAGAATGACAACAAAACACCATGAACTGGAAACAGAATCAGGGGGGTTTTTTTGGTATTTTTTTGCATAAATACCAGCTCTGGATATCGATCAAGTTTTTTTCAAGCAGACTATGAAAAGCCAAATCCAATGATTAATGTGGATATCAACTACAAGCACTCAGAAGCCAGGAACGAACAGGCTGGATGGAATCATCTGCATTTTGTGATATTGCAAATAGGAAAAAAAGAATTGATCTGTCGTGGATGCCTTCCCAAAATTTCACATTGGGTTTCAGCAGAATGAGTATTTGAAAACCTTGAGCTATTTGTTATCTTGTAATGAAGAGATTTTCTTCTTCTGTTCAGACAATATTGAACTGAACTGCTCACACCTGTCCACTGAATGCCTGTTTTCTTTTATATGTCTCTAATTCACCAGTTTGGGCTGCATTGATGTGAAAAAAAAAAGAAAATTAAAAAAAAAAAAAGATTTCACAAGGCAAAAGTATTTGTGAGAGAAAACTACACTGCTTTCTTGACTTTCAAGGGTAATTGGCCATGTGTGATGGAAATACTGACATATTTATCACAGGCTGAATCACACTCAACTCAAAAAGACATTTATCATTAAAAAGAACATGCAGAGTTTTACCAAGAGGGAATAATATATTCTGCTTTTTCTTTCCATCATCTTTAATATGTTTTATATAATCAGCTTCTTGATTATTTGGGTCATTTAAACAGCAAAGCTTGCTTATAAATTCTACAGCATAAACAAGGTGCACAGCAGAAGTTGATAATGAACATGAAAAATGTGTAAGAAATGTAGTACTGGAAAATGCAACATGCTTCAATGACACCATCAGCAGCTGAAATGGAATATTTGTCAAGGAACACCATTATCATCTTTCCATCAGCAGCCTCTCCGAGTGACTTAAAAAACTTAGCTAAATTTTATGTTAGGCACCTTTACACGTGCACAGGAGCTTGATTACACATAAAAAGAAACCGTTAATTTTATATTTATATATGTATATCTTAATTGCTCAATTATTTTATTATCTTTTATTTATAATTAATTCTGCCAAAGACAGGAGCAGCACTGCCCATCCTATTGCCATTGCCCATCCCATGCCAGGCTGGCAGAGCCCTGCCAGCTATCTCAGCTCTGCTCATGCTGCCCCTAAAGCTGCTCTGCCCTGCCCTGTGGCTGCTCAGTGGCTCAGATTTCCAGGGTAGGGGGCAAACAAACCAGCCCTGTCCCCCTCAGAGCCACATTTCCCACCTGCCCAGTCAGACAATCAGATTTCCCTGTATTTGGAAATACAGCAGTCAGCACAACACTGGGATTACAGCCTGAACCCTCCTTTTCTTTTGTTCCCTACCTAGGGATTGGTTTGTACATAACCTAAAACCACTTTTAATCTGCACTGAAAACCCACCTGCTACAATATCCTTGTTTAATAGAAGTATAGCAATTTTGGTCAAGAGAATGAAAATAAAATGGAGATTTGCTAATTCTTGGAGTTTTTCACTGTGGAAACAACAGATACAAATCCCACCTTTAGCCTGAGCTCCTGCAGGCACAAACTCCTCTTTTAGCACAAGCCAAGGGCAGCACAGACACCCCCAAAGCTCAAGCTTTGACCTGCTGGATTTTGGCCATAAAACTTTACAGATCCCCTTAAAAGAACTGGAATTATCACACAGCCAAAGACACACTCAGCTGTGGGACCATGAAGGGCTTGGACAATCCTAACTCAGATCCAGTCCAAAGACAGACCCCAAAGGGACTCAGAAATGCAGAAAACATCAATTACTTTTATGTTCTCAAAGCAAATAAAGAGAACATTATCCCTTTATGAATTTATAAAACACACTCTAATTTACAATTACAGTTGACAATTTGCACTCACCTTAACCAAGTTTGTTTAAATCCACACCAGGATGGTGCTGAAGAGCACAGCTTAAAAAAATGAAGAGAGTTTAAATTTTTCTCTTTAACTTTTCTCACCAGTTCATTTACGTTGAAACAAGAACTGAAATACAGAATTAAATCATGTCCTCCACACCAATTGAATTTTATTTTATTCCTAAACCTAAATACTGAACTATAGTATTATTATATTACTATGGTAGTACACACATATGGAAAAATCCTCCCACAGCATCTCAGCTGATTCTTGTCATTGCCTTATCCTTAACATAGTGAAAGCTCAGAACTTCAGAAATAAAACCATTCCACTGAGTTAAACCTTCAATAAAATACTATTTTCATGCTGTTCTATAAATTATTTTATACTCTTGCCTAAAATAATAACTATGTCCAGCCAATTTATGGACACAAAGTAAGATTTTTTAAAAACTCAACACATTTTATCTACTCTTAGAGTCTCTGCTTGAAATTAATATATCATTTCTGGAAGCTCTGCTCACCAGAACTGGCAGATGCTCCATGGAAAATTGCCATTAACAATTAACACATAATGAAGAATCAACCTGCTGGGGCACCTGGGATAAATTTCATTTTTTCAATGCATTATTATTCCACTTGAGTGAGATAATAGATTATAATTTTAGAGAAAGTGACATATGGAACATTTATGAGACTTTGCAAAAATCATTTGAGGCCCTTAACTTATAACATTTATCACTCTCTTTGAGGGGAGGGGAAGGACTTTGACAGGGAGATTTTGGTGGGCCAATTTTCTTCACAGAAGACTGAAAGACTTTTATCTCAAAGCCACTTCAGCTGTGAAGTCAAAATTCAGTTTCCAGCTCATGACTGGAAAAAACTATTAAATGTAGGGAGATGCTCTTGTTCTTCAACTTTCTCCTTCCAGTGCAAGAACTTCCTCTTGTAGTAATCACATAATCAGTAATCTCAACATTATTGCTGAGAGGGTGTAAATACCTGATTTTGCTATATTACTAAATATAAATATATATGTATATTTAGTAATATCTATAAATTTAGTAATTATATATATATGTGTGTGTGTGTGATGTCCCAAATCTTTTGGAGAGAGAAAATACAGTTCCAAACACCAATCACAATTATTTTGGACAACATCAGGAAAAAAACAAGCTATTCATTTCCAAGGGCACAGAACCATCTACAGCAAATATTAAATATTTTCCTCATTCCTCCCAGAGAAGCTGCACCCCAGTCTGGTTGCTCTGGGATGGGGAAAATGTGGAAATTTCACATTTGTGAGCAATAATTCCAGGCACAGCCAGTCTCACCCAGTGCAATCTATTCAGAGTTTTTCCATTTTCAGATTTGTGACTTATAACGGGCAACTGAGCTGTTCCAAACCTGGCTGTGGTACAAAAAAGCTTTCAGACATCCCAGGAGAAAGACTCAGAATCTGCAAACCACACTTTGAATTGTTTAATTGCCAACCTATACTTTTAGCCCTCAGTATTTATTTGTGAGAGGTACAGCAGTCTATACAATAATTTATAAAAATCACAGGGTGAAGCCTTGAAGGAAAACTCCTTTTGCTGCTGGAATAACAACAGTGGGACTCAAAAGCAAAGCAGGCAATGAAAGCTGCAGGAATTCTCTGCATGGGCAGGGGAATCCAAGCCCAGGGTTCCATTCCTGGCTCCTTCACCTGAAGGTGCAATGAACATCTGCTGGCTATTTAGTCATGGCACCAGGACTCTAAAAGACAGGGAAAAACCTTAGATATTCCAAAGACCTCACAGACCTACAGAGTTTGAAGTGGCAGGAGTGGTGGTAAAATAAAATTCTCTTGAACATGCTCTTACTGAAATAAGGTATGACATATTGTCTGGATTGAAGAGCTGCTTTGGCTGAGATTGAACTTCATGGGCATCTTGTCATGTAGCCCTTGAGAAAAATGTGCAAGTTCACATTTCTGTGATAAAGGAAAAAAAAGGACAACAAAAATACCCAGCTCTATCAATAGCACAGTGCTTAAAGCAGCCTGAGGAAACAAGTGCCTCAAAGGAGTCTCCAGCCACGCTAAAAAGGAATACAAAAGGAAAATAAAATAAGTTACTGCCCAAATCCATGCTAAGAGTAAAGGTGGACAAGGAGAACCAGTGACATCTCTCATTGGTTAAAAAGATGCAAAATTGCCCCAGCAGAATTTCAGTCATCTGTCCGTTTGACAAAATTCAGTTAATAGAAAAGTCACAAACAAAACCAAAATAAATAAACTGAGCGCTATGCTTTTTCAGAGCACCGAAATAAAGATGGAAAACACTTCAGATACAGAGAACAATATCTACATTTTGCTGCTTTCATCTTTTTATGAATTTCACCTGTACCTTTAGTTTTTTTTTACACGAAATAAATAATCACTGGAAATGTTTTTGTCATATGTGAAAACATGTCAGTGGTTTGGGGTTTATGGCACATTGGAAGCTCCCTAGTTCGTCTCTTCAGAATCACTGGAGTGGTTTCACCCAGGGGAGGACAGCCTCAAATGGTGACAGAAGGGCAGGGAAAACCTCATTTTCCACCCCAAAAAGTGGTGCCACTGGTTGATACACAGCTCCTGATCAAAAATGGGACAGTTTAACATATCTGGGCAATCCATCTTCCCCTCCAAGACACACAGCTCTGCGCTAAAACACTTCATAATTCTGCAGCTCCTGGCTCAGAGCTTTCTGCAGGTTCCAAGAGCCCTGAGATGGAGCAATCCTGACCCAGTGAGGATGCCCCATGGCTAAACTCAGTTTGCTCTGCTCTTTCCTGCCTGTCCTGCACCCCAGGACACACCAAAATCAGCTCTGCTCCCTTCCCCAGAGGCTCTCCTCACACAGGCTGTTTGGAAATAAACTGATTTTACAGACATTTTTCACATGCAAACACCTCATGGACTTTGGATGGGTGTTGATTTGTCCTTTACCAAGTCCACAGCAAAGTTCAGCCATGTGGAAATCCAAGCACATTTTTAATTTTAGGACATGTCTGCCTTGGGTGCTCTCTCTTTTCCCAATGATTTTCCCTTCCACAGTAACTGGAAGCCACAGACCTCTTGCAATGATGCTGAAGCTTTGTTTCTGTTTTCTCATTTTTAATAGGCTGATTCTCTTTCTCAGAATGATTTTGTGAATTCTGCAACATCTAGTAAGGCTAAGGAAAACTGTGAAGATTAGACAATTTGTGGATTTTTCTGTCTGCTTATTAGGCACAGTGAGTTTGATCTAAATGAGTTTTCTGCATTCTCCCTTTTTTTTTCTCCCTATAATCTCTCTTACTCGCACGTAATTCACATATGAAAAGAAAAAGCTAACAAAAGAAAGAAATGTTAAATCATTGTTCTGCTTTAAATTTTCAATCGCTTGAGTGGCTTCCAACCCACAAGTGCTTCTTTATTCCTTTCATTTCAATTACCATTTAACCATCAAACAAAATAACCAGCAAAGGAAATAAGTTATGCAATATATGGCATTCCCCTGGAAATATTAAGTAGTTTTTACAATAGGTTATTTGACAATGCTGAGAAACAGATAGAAGCAATTAACATCAAATTGTTACTTTCCTCCAAAGGAAAATATTTGTTTAATTCCACCATTGAAATGAAAAGAGAAATTTAATTACAACAGCGTTTTAAAGGTGCCTGCCCAGACTAACAAAAGCACAGCCATCTCTCTCTGGAGCCCTGTTCAATATTAATGTGGAGTGCAGGTGAGTCAGAGGGGGAACATCCCAGGATGCCAACTGTCACCCTGCTCACATTCCAGCACAGCACCACGAGCTGGAGCTCTGTAAACCACGGCCACTGATTTTTAAATAGTCACATAACTATCAGAGGATAAGCAAATTGAAATATTAGTTTTCCCATCTTTTATATTTGAGCTGCAAGTTTGGTGCATGTTTGGTCTGCTGTTTTCCATACTGTCACTGTCATATGTTCTGGAAAAATCCCTTTGCCAGGATTTCTCCTCCCGGGAAGCTGAGAGGCCTCAGAGAGAAATGAAAACAACAATTATCTGATTTCTTCCTGCTTTGCTGCTTTGGAATGTGGCTGGAGGTTGTTTACCAACTGGTCATTGTTTGGTTGGTTCCATGTGAATTGTTTTTACTTGATGACCAATCACCATCAGCTGTGTCAGACTGAGGAGTCAGTCAGGAGTTTTTAATATTCATTCTTGTTAAGCCTTCTGTCTGTATCCTTCTCTTTCTTTAGTATAGTTTTAGTATAGCAAAATACTATATTATATATTATATATTATATATTATATATTATATATTATATATTATATATTATATATTATATATTATATATTACATTATACTATATTATACTACATTATACTATATTATACTATTTTATACTTTATGTTATATATTTTATATATAATTCTATATCTATATATATAGATAAATATATATATTTATATAAATATAATAAAATATATATTTATATAAATATATAATCTATATATTTTAGGCTAATATAATACAAATATTATATTATACTACATTATATTATACTACATTATATTATACTACATTATATTATATTATATTATATTATATTATATTATATTATATTATATTATATTATAGCCTTCTGAGAACATGGAGTCAGATTCTGATCTCTCACCTCATCCTGGGGACCCCCACAAACTCAACACCACTCTCTATTTCCAGCTGTGGATTAAGATTGCACCAAATGAGATTTTCACCAAGACAAGGCTGGAAAATCAGGACTATTACCAATAATCCTTGAAAAACATGACAGCAAGAACAGGAAACTCTTGGTTTAGTTTGCAGAAATAATAAATAAGAATAAGAAATAGCTGTTCAAAGCCTCCAGACATGATGTGATGCTCAAAGGAAGGCACAGAGCAGCCCTGAGCTCAGTGCGACCCTCAGGGACAGCTCTGTGGGACTGCAGCAGCAGTGACAGTGACAATGGACAAAATTTGGCAGCACAGCACCTTTTAAAGCCTATTTTTAAATTAGGAGCAGCAACACCACAGGTGTGACAGGAGCTAGTCCTCCCCTTCCCGCTTTTCTTTTTGATCCTGCTGTCATTTATTTGTATTTACAGAAAGCAGCTAATTAATTCAGAGTGCATGTTCCTTGTGGGGCTGCATTTCCTTACATGCTGAATAACAACACAGAGATGGGTGGGAGAACTACAAAGGGAGGAAAACCAAACAGAAATAGGTTATGAATCTTAAAATTCGTGTGTATTGAGAGAACAAAGAATGAAAGTTGATTTAATGTAAGGAATGGGATTTCTAGAGACAATTCAGAAGCACAGTATTCACAAAGGTGTCTTTCAGTGAGAGTAGTGGAGAATTCATCCCAGGGCTTGATAAACCCAACTCTTATTGTACTTCAAAACTTGACTGGAACCAGCAGCTTATCACTATCAGATAACACAACACAGGAAAAAACCCAGAACACCTTAAAGAGCAGGGTCAGTCACAACTGCAGCTGCTTCCTGCAAGCTCCCTCTTTTGAATAACAAAATTATTGGGCAATTAAAAGCAATTGCCACTTCTGTTTTCCCAGTGATAAACATGATAAAACCTCAGAACCACTGCTTTTTTCCTGTTTATAGGAGAGCTCATCACCATCACCCAGCAAACTGCTCTGCCTGGACTGGCAGTGGGAGCTAAGAAAGGAGCTGCAATAACATCGGGTGGTTAAAAAGCAAATAATCCACACTGGTAAAGCACAGTGCCTCAACCACCCTGCCCCACTGAGCAGGCTCCCAGCACACCTGAGCTCTGTGTGTGCAGTGAGCCTCTTGTCAAATCCCAGTGCCAAATTCAGAGAATTCAGGGTGTGCTCAAAGTAAAACTGCTCCGTGCAACAGCACATGGCTGGGCAAAACCTCTCACTCCCAAAAAAACCACTTTGGTGTTTGGGCTTTCTGATAAACCTGAGATATATTGTATGTGAATATTGTATGTGAGGGTGTAGAGCTGCACCTACTACAAACACACGTCCAGTCCCACCCACAGCACCTCCATCAGTGAGTAATTAAGTTCTGCTTCCTTTTTTTAAATATTTACCTGTTCAATAACACTTTCTGCCCTCTAAAGCAAATATAATTTGCAAAAAAGTTCAGAACTTGTATGCATAAATTATTTGCTGCTACGCTGGTTCAAAATGCTTGTTGTGAAATGGAGCAGGGCAGGGTTTTCACAGGCCAGCTGGAACCTGTGGGATTTACCTGAGAGAACACATGCAAGGCACAGTGACCAGCTGTCATCAGCTCGGTGACAAAACCCCTTCCTCAGCCAGAGGCTCCAATAGGGTGTGTGTGATAAATGGTGTCACCTGCAGTGGGATGAAAGGCAATGCAGGATTTATTAGTACTAGACAAAAATAGCAAATATTTGGATAAAAGTTTCAGTGCATACAGCAAAGACAAGACTAGCTTTTCTCTTCCAATTCAATTTGTAATGAATATTTTAAGTTTTTTCAATATTTTCAACTAATAGTCTAAAAACTGTGTAATTTTCAAACTTAAAAAAGTGATGCAAAATATAGAGGTAGTGCAGGATGATAGAACCGTCCTCTGATCAGGGTAAATTCAATGACTGATTGATTGGGATAAATGAAGAGCAAAAGCAAACAAAAGAATTTGAGATGATAGTTAACTGATCACAAAAAACCTAATAAATCACACTTTTGGGGAAGTTTCCAGTGGAGTGACATTCACAGCCCTTTATGGCAAGTGACGCACTGAAAATTGCAAAGCTCTTTATTTACCCTCCGCTCTAACACACAACCCAAACTCTGATGTTCAGTGCACACAAAATAAATGAAGTGAATATTCAGAACTTATAACAAAAGAAGGAGAATTTTCTCCCAGAGCCTTGACAGGTAAAAATTCACGGAAAACCTTGAAAACTCAAAGAAATAGGGAATACAAGAGAAGATACCTCTTTGCAATGTTACTCCTGCAACACCCCAGCAGGGCTATGTGAGAGGGATGGGCTGGCACCCAGCACAGCCAGGCTGGAGCTGCTCCTTCCCAGCTCCTCACAGGGACAGGACATGGCAATCTCACCTGGAGGGCTCCCAGGGCAGCTCTGCTGCTGCAGGAATTGCACTTTTCTGCAGGATTCAGCTGCACACACACCCCTGGAAAATTCAAGATCTCCAGTTCCACACTTCACATCTCAGAGCAGACAGGCACAGAGGACGAACAGAGGTGTCTGACCAACATCAGAAGGTACAAAAACCAATAATGCTGGAGTGTGAATTGCACATGGCAAGGAGACCAGAGGCCACAGAAGTGACTGATTTCTATACACAGACTGATTTCTACACACAATGAACCATTCCTGCTGCATTGCCCATTCCAAAGCAGCAGCTCTTATCCTCATTTACAGCCAATCAACAAAAACAGACCAAGGAAGTGCTGTGGGAGTAAAAACCACTGAGTGCTCCAGTCATTTTACAAGCAACATTTAATTTTACTGTGTTACCGTGTTAAGCTGAGCAATGGAAGGAAACACAATCAAATGCTCATTGTATTTAAAGAGCTTCAAAAAGATCAATTATCTTTATATGGATAAGGAGCAGCTATCGATTTCAACAGTGTTATTCAAATTCCATTTAAGCAATGAATTGCTCTGCTTTTTTTTCAGCCAGAGGAATGGATTAGAGTGGTGCAACCTAATCCTTAACACTGCTCAAAGCAAGCACAGCCCAGTGGCTTCTCAAACCAGGGAAACCTCTCTGACATTGATCTTTCTAATGGAATGGAGCAAGAAACAGAATTCTTGCATTATTCCTGCAAAAATACTGGGTAGAAACAGTGAAACTCTGTAAGAGAAAAGGTTAAAGCTACTTAGAGATGCCAGCATTCAGTCCAGGGGCTGCACCTGCCTGTACAGGTGTGGGTTTGGAAAAAAAGGAAAATCCCTTTCATTGACTCACAGGCAAGGCTGACGCCCTTCCAGGGAAATTCGGTGGCATCCAAAGACAGTAAATTCCTTGCTGGATCCCTAATCAAGCCAAGCAAGTCTTTACACATTACCCATTTTTCTTCTTCCATATTTTAGTCAGTTTACCCTGGCGATTTTATGGACACCCTGGATTTTAAACAATTCTGCACCTCCCCATAAGAACTTAAAGCAAGAGAAAAGAGGTTATTTGTGGTTTGAAAGGACAGAGCCAGGCCTAGAAAGAAACCCTGATGAAAACACAAGAGCGTTTGCAGCATTTTTTGGCATCTCCAGTCAGCCTGCCTGATTACAGCACTTTTCCTCACTCAAAACACAGCTCCACTCCCCAACAGTTGTGTGACTCCAATCAATCCACTTTGTGTTCACCAACAGAAAAAAATAGGTGCAAAATTGGGCTGTAGATTTTTATTAACCTCTATGGAAAAAGAAAAATATCAGGATTGATAATACCTAACTCCCTCTGTAGATCACAGCATCAGAAAAAAACTGCAGAGAGAATCTAAGGTTTCTGAGATTACCTTGGAAACCTTGATGAAAGAGCTGCTACAAGAGGAAAAAAAAAACATTTTGCATAGAATACTGCTGTCTAGGGGAAGGGCAGCTAGGAGGCACAATTTAAAACAGATTTTATTAAATTTAAGGGTAGTTTTCAAGTCTGCCCACTTCCAAACTGCAGGCAAAGCCTGTTCCCAAAAGGCTTCTCTGTTCAGCTGGAGAACTGCTCCTGGATTGTTGCAGACATCTTTTATGGAAAATCCTTTCCTTAGGATTTTCCCTCCTGAGAAGCTGAGAGGCCTCAGGAACAAAATGCAAACAATGGTTATCTGCTGCTGTGGGATGCAACAGGTGCATCTGGGATTGGTCTCATGTGGTTGTTTCTGATTAATGGCCAATCACACTCAGCTGGCTCAGACAGAGTGTCTGGGACAGCTGCCTTTGCTATCATTCTTTTCTATTCTTAGCTTAGCCAGCCTTCTGAGGAAACCTTTCCTTCTATTCTTTTAGTATAGTTTTAATGTAATATATATCATAAATTAATAAATCAAGCCTTCTGAAACATGGAGTCAGATCCTCGTCTCTCCCCTCATCCTCAGACCCCTGTGAATCCATCACACAGGATCAGCAAGGCCTGAGGTGAAAATTCAGATTCAGAGGCACAGAGGACACAGTGCAGTGAATGGGGACAGGGTTTCAGTTCTGTTAGGGCTTTTCCTGCTGCCTTTCCTCACTATTAAGATGATTTGCTACCCCAGCCACAACCAGCACGCTCAACTATCTCCTAAGTTCCCCACCTGTGAGACTGAAGTGGTTTTGCAGGTTTTAATAAAATTCCCAACGCACAGGATAAAATGCTGACCAGCAGTTTGGAAAGATGCAATATTTGCAGTAAGAGCAGCCATGCTGGAGAGAAAGCAGAATTCTGCTGCCCTTCTCCCTGGAGCACATTCACTGCCCTGGAGAGCTCTCCCTCTCAGCAGCAATGATTCCCCCACGCTCCTCTCTCCTGATCCCTCCCTCTCGGACAGCCACAAGTTCCTATTTTCTTATTTGCTGTCTAATAAATCCATACTGAGGGGTTTGTAGCTGTCCTGATCCCTGTTCCATTTTGCCTGGGTGCCCTAAATAACCCTGCTGTCAATAGCAGGCACAGCAAGCACTGGATGAGCGCCGCGTGTTTGATGTGAGAAATGAAAAATCAATGTAATATGCCCTTACTGGAGGCACCTGCAGATAGCATCCAATAGAATTGATTAAGCCCTACACAATAGATAATAAAGCTAATTAAAACCCAACTGGAACGCCACAGTGCAGCTCCACGTTTAAATGCAGTGGTAAAGACAATGCAGGAAGAAATGAGAGGGAAAACTTAGATATGACTAATGGAGGAAGGTATTAATCTACACCTAGATAAAGGTTTATTATTGCCCATAAAGTCAAATAAAATCCACAGTGTTCATATTTTGCTTGTGCTGAACACAAAAAGTATAACCTCATATGTTGCAGTGCAACTTTGACACATTTTTTTAATTAAATAGCAATCCACGTACTCACGTTATTCTGCTGAGATGGAACAATTTCCTTTTATTCTGCTCTAGATAATCACAATCTTAAAGATTTAATGATTTTATAATCTTCAAGCAAAGTATCCAAAATAATGTCTGAAACAAAATGAAAATAGAACAAAATTAGCACCAAACAAACTTTATTGTGACATTTCCTGCATTCCCTACAAATACAGAACTCCCTTTGGGTGAAAGCTTCTATATTGACTACATGTACACCCCTGTAGTTCTAACTGCCACTTGCAAAGGAAGAATGGGCTACAGGAACAAAAGGAAGGAAACAAGGAAGGGGAAAAAAATTCTTATTTTAATTGGTATTACAGAAGAAACCCGATCCTGAATGCAACTCTAAAAACCAACTCATTCTCAGTTTAGTTTCTCTTGTCCATTCCTAAAGCTCTTTCCTTAAAAGAACAAAGCAAACAGAATCCCATCAGAACAATCTGGTTTGCATAGGAGATGAGACTGGGAATGATAAATGCCTCTCATTATCTAGGAAAACTTTCAAAAGAATAAAAAGGTCACAGTTGTTTGTAAGCAGGACAGCATTAGAGACACCCTCAGAATTGTGTTAGAAAGTTCTGAAATATTTTTCATTTTGCTGTTATAGAAGAACAACTTCAGCCCGGAGTAAAGTTTGGTGCCCTCCAAAGTAATATTCAGAACAGCAGCAGGGAGAAAAGGAGGAGCTGTGTGATCCTCCAGCAGCTGTGCCAGCCCCTGAGCAGACACAGCTGCCCTGACCCCTCTGGGCAGCACTCACCAAGCAAAAAGCTCCTGGATTAGGCCACATCCAGGTTATTCTGTGGGTTTTATCCATGGGAAACCTGGGTTGTTCCCACCAAGACACACAGAGCAGACCCAAGGACACAGCAGCGAACAGAGCCCAGCTGTGAGATCAGGGCCTGGTGGATCCTGCTCCCACAGCCATGCCAGCATTGATGGCTCCAGGCCACAACCAGTCAGGAGCCTCCCTCCATCTGCCTGGTGTCCTCTGTCCCATGCCTGTCACACATTATTAATTGGGAAAGTATTTAGCCACAGTTTAAAGAAGCTTCAGAAGCCAATGAATTTCCCACATCCTCACCTGGAAGCGTTCACATCAGATTTCTGCGCTTGAAGCTTTTCCTGCTTTGACCTGTCCCACAGCAGCCTTTGAGACAAAACAGAGAAACAAATGGCAGAGGATTTTTAGTGCTGCAGTCCTGCACAGACTGGACATTGCTAACTGGGACATGAATATTCTTGGCCCAGTCTGTCCTGAGCAGTTCCATCATTAATTGCCCAGCTGAGTGGCTGTCACCTCCAGCCCTCCTGGACATGGCTTGTGTAGCCAGGAACCACTTCTGGTTTTAATAAAGTATTTATTAACCTCTATGGAAAAATAAAAATATCAGGACTGATAATAACTAACTGCCTGTGTAGATCACAGCATCAGAAAAAAACTGCAGAGAATCTAAGGTTTGTGAGATTACCTGGGAAACCTTGATGAAAGAACTACCTCGAGTGGAAAAAAAATACCCATTTTGCATAGAAGAACCAACACTCCCACAGGTCAGAAGGATGCTGGTGCAGAGCACAACTCCAGTAAAACCAGAGTGCAAGTGTAGCAGGACAGTGAGCATGGCCTTGAAAAGTTGAAATCACATTTTTGTTGAGGTCTGGTGCAACTTGTTATACACCTGGTGTGTAAACTTGAGCATAATAGCAAAAGGTCTTTTAAATCAGTTTAAAACGTAGGATAAAATAAACTAAAAAAAAAAAAAAAAAGGAAAAAAAAAAGGAAAAAATCCAAAAGTGCCTGCATTTTGCTTTTGTGCAGAAACTCCATAAGGAAGCAGGTAAAACACAGTTCTATATGATGCATCCCTTTCATGTGAAAAGATTCTGTGAGTGACAACTCTCCCGTGGTCTCGAGAGCAAGCTGCCTAATGAACAGCAAGAGCTCTTTAATGTTAATGAAAACATCCTGTCTGACTCCTCTCAGACAGCCTCTCTCACTCGGTGACAATCACCTTCTGAGCTGCCGCAATTCCCGGCTCGGGAGGAGCGGCTGAGGCTGTCACAGCCCGGCTGCGGTGTCACAGATTAGCTGAACTGCTCCTCTCCCGTTAATGGAGTTACCTGTTAAATCCCCACCTGCTGCCTTGGCAGCTTTTTATTAAGCAATAACATCTTTGGAAGATTCCAGCTACTAAAGGTTTAAAATGAATGGTCTGGGGTTTTTTGTGGTTTTTTTTTTTTTTTTTTCATCCTTGTATTAGACAAAATGAAGTCTTCCTTCTGACATTTTAAAAATCTAGCTCACATCTATTCCTAATAAACAGAATTTTCAAGGATTTAGTAGGGTATTGTGGTGACATCAAAACAGCAGAAGAGCAGATTATAACTTTCAGTGACTGGATGGAGAATTTTGCGAGTACAAAAACATGCAAAACTGTGAGAAAAGACTTCTCCCTGCCACATGCACATATGCATCAACTCTTAGTGACATTTTAGGTATTATGTGCAAAAGAAGAAAGATGAATTAACATCTTGTCTTCTTGGTAATGGAGAAAAAGGAATCTCAGGCTTGTATCTACAGAATTCACGCATTTCTTGCTAACTTTAAATCTCTATTAGCCATATGGAGCAAGTCCATCTGTTTTTACTAAATTTGACTACGAAATCTCTCTGTGCATATGATAATTACATATTGATCTTGAATATATTCCTGTATGCTCCAACATTCCACTGGAGCTCGTTGGCCAATTTCCTTATGGTAATTAGTGGTTAAAGGAGCTCTGAACATAATCTCATTACAACAGAAAGGAATGCAGCCTTTTCAGAACATCCACAGTTTTGGGTTTTTTGGTGGTTTGTTTTTTTTTCCCTGGATTTCAATAAAGGAGTTATCAATGCAGTAAACAGGAAAGAGAATATGAAATTGTGTCTATGGCAACCATATTATAGCTCTCCACTTTGTACTTCTCTGGCTTTTCAATAGATTCACACTCATTTTTCCTGTAAACAGATCAGTTAAAACACGGCTCAGAATTATTTCACAATTGCAACTAAAATACCAGACCTGTAAATTCTCATTTAAAAATGAAAGTGTCTTTTCAGGAAGAAAAATGAAAAAAATATCACTACTGAGCTAATTGCTTCCTAGAAAGCTTCTGCTATTGTTGCTATCTGGCACCTACTTGCAGATAATTATTGCAAGAATATTTACAGGAAGTTCAGTTCTATGGAATAGCATTTTGAGAAGAAAAAACATCCTAAGTTTCTTTGCAATGATATAAATTTAATTTCTAAACTTAATATGAATAAAACTTCCATGTCTCACCTGTTGGAAGTGGTTTTGGGTTTATGCAGAAAAGAGCTATCATATATATAATTTGATAATTATATATCATATATATATATAAAAATATATAATATATAGTATATATTATATATATAATTATCAGATATAATTTATTATATATATATTTATATAAATAAAATTGATCTGGTCTGAATTCCAAGAATGAAAAGCTGCCTTTAATATATTTAAGATTTTCCACTGCTGACACAGGAGCTGCTGCATTAAGGCAACATACAAACAGGTGGAAGGTCATTTTAAGTATTAGAAATACCATTGCTTTTACAGATCGTGATTCCTACATAGGAGACTTCTCCAGGGGCACTGAGAATTAAGGAAAAAAAACCCTGACATAATAAATAAAGCACACTTAAGATGAATGTTTGCAGATTACTACAGGAATAAAAGAACACATTATTTTCATGCAATAATTCAAGGGCAGAAGGCTGCCAACCTGCGACAGAAACTCTTTTAACTTGTCATAAATGTTTACTATCTATACTTATGGAGTTGCTGATTTATCAAACTCATTTTTTCCGAGGAACTTCCTAGAGAGCTTGCCAGCATTTTCTCCATGAGGTGAGCTCTGCACACCCTGCTGCTTGAGGAGAGCTCAACCCTAATCTAGTTTTACCCTCATAAAAACACCAGAGCCTTCCAGTCAATGATTGTTGGAAGGAAGGGGTAGGACATCAATTAATGACCTGATATTAACTTTCAGAGCCCCCTTTTGTATATGTTTTATCCCTTTAAAAACATGATGCAACTCACTTTCACATCAGTGTTTCAAACCAAATCCTCTCTCTTGGCCGCTAAACCATACAAAGAATTAAATCTTTACTGTTAGAAAGTCTCCTCAGACTTCTCGATGCTTAATAAAAAATAATGACAGTTAAAACTCTTTCAATACTCACATCCAATCCCCTGCCTACCCCTTTCCTCTCCTGGGTGCTGTTTTAAGACATGCTCCTCATCCTGGGCTTCCTTTTACATCCCTTAATGAGCAGCAGCCCGGTCTCTTAACTGTCCTGCACGTAAATGGATTAAGTTTCACATGAGCAGAGGTCCCCAGGTGTGTGTTAGCAGAGCTGGAGCAGTTGTGTGAGATGGGATGAGAGTGGAGAATAATTCACCTGCTCCTGACAGCAGAGGCTCCAGCTCTCCACAGCATTTATTTGGACTCCCAATGAAAAGACCCTTTTAAGTTGTCGCATCTTTTATTCAGCAACTCATTTTCTGCTAAGCATTAAAAGTCAGTGGGGTGTGAGGATTTGTTCCAAGGCTTGCTGAGATATTACTCACACAAAGGAGCTGCAGATCATTTCTGCTGAGTAAAGCCACTGGGGATGTTTGAAATTCAAATGCATCTTACCCCCACCCAGCACACTGAGTTGTTTCTTCTCCCTTCCCTTTGTCACTACTCCCAACACTCTATTTTGCTCTATATTTTTCTGCAACTTTTATTCTTTCCACTGAAACTTCACAAAATAATAACTGTTTAAAGCACTTGAGAGCATTACCTGCATTACTGCTCCTATCTCCAAGAAAACAAGGTTCCATTAGGACTGGTTTAAGTTTACACAGCTACTCAACATGACATTTTCAGGCAAAAATGATCCAAAGTGAAGTTTGTTTCCAAGATGAGCCAGTACCATTTTGGATGGCAGATCAGGCCTTTTATGTACATTTATAATTCCTCATTTTCCTTGCTCTTGGAGCCCTGCATCAAAGCCAGCCCTGCTGGCAGCTGGACAGGTAATGAGCTCATGGAACAGCAAATCTGTCAGTTCAACACAATCAGAACTTTTTCCCTGGTAGATTTGTGGCATCTCTTTCTCACAAGTTTGCACACTTACGTAGAAACTCCATTATATGAGAAAAGAATGAAGCTTCTCTCTTATGAACATTTATGGCATGACAAACTCTCTGTAAGAGGGCAAAAATCCTGAGCAACACGAATAATTCACTCCAGTACATAGCAAAGAAGCAAATTAAATATGACTTATATCAATTTATTCAATTTATCAGTGTTTTAGTCATTAGCCCTCATTCCCTGTCAAGCACAATAAAAATGTCAATGTTAACATTCAGATTAGAACCAATTACCCAGGGCCTGTAATGACTCCTGGAAAACACATACTAAGGAAAATTATTAAAATATGACCCTTTAGCTCCATACTGAGCTGAGCAGAGAACAACCTGCACAGGGAACACATGTAAATTAACATTCCATTATCAGTAAAACACACCTTTGATAGTTTTTGATAAAACAGACATGAACTGAGTTACCCCACACCTGTATCTCTGTGTTGTGTTATCCAACACTCAGCTCTGTTAATGCCTCAGTCTTATACTTTGGTATTTCCATCACAGCTAACTACCAGATAAAATACAGAAAATACAGACCCAGGAATGGAGCAGAACTGAATTCTGCCATAGAAACATATATTCTGAATGCTTTTCCACCCTGATTTCCACCTCAACAACCAATATATGACGTTGTTTTATCAGGGCCAGAGTACCTTTAAATTTTTGCTTGGGCATTCCTCCAGGGAGGTGGAATATGTGAATGTGTGCCCCTAGATGATGTAAAAACGAGCCCAAATCTCACCTGCAGGGAGGAAATTCCAGCTGTACCTCAGCAGATGCAGCCCTGGTGTGCCTGGACAAGGCAGCAAATCCCTCCAGGTGTGCTGGTTCCCTGAGAGATCTGCTGCCCTGGGGAGCTGGCAGCTGGAAGGATGTGGGAGAAAGCTGAAGATGTAATTGCACCATCACTCCGGCACTGCCAGGGCTCCTCACAGCCCTGACACAGACACAGCAGAGCAGGGGAGCAGCAAAGAGGCAGCAGCAAAAGGCCGGGCTGAGTGAAAAGGCACCAGGTACTGATTGATTAAAAGTGGGGAAAAAAAGGAAAAAGAAACATTGTGTCCAGAGAACGAAAAACAAGCCCTTTAATTAGTTTTTTCACCAGCCCCAGACAGATTGGCAACGCTAAACCTGGCAACCACTGAAAACCCATCTGGAACCACCACCAGAATGCACCCAGCGTTCCAAAAGCAAAGTCCAGCAAAACCTCCCAGGGGCTGTGGGACAGGGGGGGCACTGGGAGGGTTTTGAGGTCCCTTCCAACCCAAACCCTCCTGGGCTTCTCTGGTTTCACCAAATGCATCCTTTGCTTGTTTCCTGACAAATCCTGTGGAATTTCCTGGAGGAAGCCAAGCTCCTGAAGCATTTCTCCCTCTGGGCCTTCGTGTTGGGAAATTCCATGAGAACTGTCGTGTGTCAGAAGCTTTTCTAAAATACAGATTTTAGTGAAGAAAAGGAGTGTGAGTCTGTGAGTATTTGTGCAGACTGCTGACAGAATGTCAGTGTTCCTTAATGCATTATATTAGGAGGAACTTCAGTCTGAAACAGAAGCATTATCAGATAGATGAGCTCAAAAACAACCTTGGAAAATAATCACAAGTTTTATTTTTCTTGTGTTGTCTGATCACTAAAAAGCATCTTTAAAAATTTATCTTATAGTGCTGAGATGAAGAAAACATGCCTTCAGTGATATTTGATTGCTCCTTGGTAGATAATTATTTGTTCAAACAAAATAACCCAAATTTCCTTTGCAATCCTTTGCTGCCATCTCTTGGCAAGGAGATGTTGATAAGGAGTAATTTGTTGAAACAAATGAAAACTAAAAGGAAAGGCTTCTCTACATCCCATGAAGTGCATAAATGGATGTGATTACAGTTCCATCATTTGGTTTGCTGTGGTTTTCTTTCCTCTTGCTACAACCTTAGATTTCAAAAAATAAGGTGAGATAGGTGCTGAAAGTTAACATGGCAAAAATTGCGAAATCTTGTAAAGCTTAAAGACGTTTTCTCAAAAAAGGAGAGAAAAAGAAAAAGAAAGGAAAACAAAGCCAACACAACAAACAAGCAAACAAACAAAAACCATAAAAACCCACAAAAACCCCAAACAAACAAACACAACCAGAAAAAACCCAAACCACCAAACCAAACTCAAAAAGCAGGAATCTGACCCCATTTCAGACTAGAACCCAAACATCTGGGTTTGATTTTGGATAAACTCTACACTGAGCCAGAGAAGCCAAATTAAACACTGATGTTGAATCCCTGAGAATGGCCCTACACTTTGGTGCTGTTTCTTTAATTCCTGGCTAAGGAGAAAAAAAGACCACTCTGAGTTAATCAAATTACCCCAATCACAAATATTAAAGGATTTAGGAGTCAAGATGTCTCCCAGGTTCCAGGACTGGGCATTTTCTGAGGCACAGCCTGATGGGTATTTTAAGGATAAATTGAAAGATACAAAGGATTGGGTCAATCGGTTCAATTGGAATAATCTGCTTAGTAAGTTTTTGCAGTAACCTCAAGTGAGAGTTATACTGAGATCAAGTTTTTGCACTGGCAGCAAGTCCTTTTGTCCTCTAAAATACCATCTGTTAGATTCAGAACACAGCAAAAGCAAGACCTCCTTCGTCAGCAAAAAACTCTATATATTTTGGGTTAGTTTTTATTAACCTCGAAAGAACAAATTTCTCTGAGACCACAAAAAATTAGGGAGAAGCTCTCCAGGCAGAAATTTAAAATTATTTTAGTGCTGCAGTCCAGAAATATAAGGCATATCCAACTTGGAATGAATTTTAGCACCAACTCACCTCTCAAAAAACCGAAAAAAAAATCCCATTTACCAATATTGTTGTGTTGCCAAAAAGTAGAAGTTTCCAGAAAATGTGTCCAGTTGAACTTCACCTGGAGAACTGCCATGAAGGGATTTATTCTGCTTTAGCCAATGTCAGCTAATAATTTACCTGCCCAGATAATGCATCACAAGATCTTCATATTTAATCTAATACCAAGAAAAATATTCAGGAATAATAAGGTTTCTGTCGTAGGTATGATGTTCTTTATGAGAAATTTACTGCCAAAGGAAAGCACAAAATAATCGATAACGGTTACAAGGTAGTTTTTAAATTCAATGAGATCCTCATGTCATGTACTCAAGAGTTAGAGACCTTTTACATTTATTTATGTATATACATATATATATGTGTATACATATATCTATACATATTATATATTTATACACATAAATATATATATACATATAAATAAATAAAACCTTAGTTTTTGATTGATATTGTAAAGTAAAGAGATAAAATTTTTCTGCCTTCCAGGTAGAAAATTTTATTTTGTGGAAGGTAGAAGCTGAGGGAAGTTCCTGTAGTGTCATAAATTAATATGCAGGCCAAGTTACCAAAGAAATCCAAAATATCTTCTGCCTTCCACAAGCCAAATATTTCCAAATTATATCCTAATGTGGAACAAAGACAGGACTAACCACAAATATTCAAAAGGTTCATGAGAAGATATAAATTACCTTGATTTTATTTTAAAATGTGAGTCTTCCTTTTTTAACAGGCAGATGAGAGATGAAGTTTACACTGCTCTTATACTGAGCATCAGTTTCATTTTTTCATTCTTGAGGGTTTCGTTTTCAGTTGCACTATGTAGAAAACCAGGTTAACTTTCTTTAATTGACACCAGAGGGCACTGCAAAAGATGAGCCATGATAAACTGAATAGCACAGACTCAGCCTAAAGTCCTGCAAAGGTTTGGGCTGGAAGGGCCTTAAAAATTATAATATTTTTACCCCTCTGCCATGGCTGTATCTTCTGCTTTGAAACCAAGCTTAAAGCCGAGCTCACAACTGCATTTTCAAGTATGGAAAGCCCATATTCAGATTTAAGAACACAGCAGCTGCAAACAAGCTTGACATGCAAGATAGTGAATTAAAATCAAAGCTACATTTGTGGAAACTCCCAAGTGAAAAAAAGACATGCTCACATTCTGGATGTCTGCATCTAATATGAAAATTTCTTTTCAGAGAAGTTCAGTCCTATTTATTTTACCCTGAACACACTTACAACTAGCTGTTGTCTCCTGGCAGAATTGCCCAAAAATACCTGCTGCTTTTTAAAATAAAAGTGTGCAAGTGAAGCCTTGCTTAGGGCGCAGATCTGAGTACCTGTGAGAAGTGACACCTCCTGTTTGAGGAGATCCCCCCTCCCAGCCTGCCTTCACTCCCTGCTTTCCCTGAATTAATTCCCAGGAATCCATCTGGAGGCCAGGACACAGCTCCAGGGAGGGGAGCTGGCTCGGCACATTCGCTCACACTTTTTGCCAAGGCTGTTCAGCCTGCTGACACACAAACAGGAGGAAGGGAAGGGATCTGTGAACTTGGAACTGCTCTGAGGAGCTGCAGAGGTGTCCCTGTGCTCTGCCTTACCTGCAGGAATGCACCTGAGCAAAAACCCAGAATCATGATTGCCTTGGCACCAGGGCTGCCAGCAAAGGAACCTGACTGAGGGATGGAAAACACAAATGTAGAGCGTGAACTAACAGTGCTTGAGTTGGATCGAAGCTGAGAGAGCTGCTCTGCTTTAGAGGAATACTTTTGTACACTGAGAGAAATGTGCTTTTAGCATACACAGGGGTAAGGCCATGTGGTCACTCAGAATCTGACTGAAGAATTTTTGTCATCATTTCTTGTGTTAAAATCCTAAAGGAAATAAACATAAATTTTTGGTGGCCTTGAATCACAGTTCCCCTTTCTGCCCAAATTCATCCCTTATCTCTTTTTAGCCCTCCAAAGCCTGGCTGCTGCAGCAGCTCCAAGGCAGAGCTGAGTGAGCGCAGCCCCTGCAAGGTGCTGCAGATGCTAATTCTATTTATTTATTTATTCAGGACTACTAAGGGGTGTAATCATTATGGCTCATATCAGCACAGGTAAGCCTTCACTGATTTTGTTCATCAAGTGTTGGTGTCTAATCTGTCCACAGACTTTGTATTTTCTACAGGGCCAAGGACAAGTTTAATTTTTAATCCCTTTAGGAATCTGCTTTAAAGAGCAGAACTGTCCTGCAGTCCACAAGGAATGCCCAGTCTGGAACTGAAGCCTAATGAATCCACTCAGTCATAATTTAAATATGCATCCTAACAAGCCCTTCACTTCTCATGAATGCAGGAGCTGCTCTCTCAAGGCACCTTTTTAATATTACAATATTCACCAGGAAACCAATTCTGTTGCTGTGAACCAGCCACCACACATTTTGTATTCAGCCATTCTGCTGCACAGACAACATAATTGCAAGAAAAACAGGACTGACTGCACAAGATTCATTCAGCTGCTGGTTCAAAAGTAAATGTACCCTTTAGGAGATATTATCCTCTCGAAACCTGCAGAGTGCTACTACCACACAGATAATCACAACGAGGAACTTGGGGATAAATCAGGTTTTTTTATTTAATTCTCTTTCTTAAGGACCACTACAGACATGATTGACCATTTCAGAAATGAAAGAAGTTTTCCTTCCTTGCAATAAGGGGGTTTTAGAGGCTAGAATTGTCCATGAGATAGATTTCATTCCTTGATTGCCTAAACAGCTCTTAAATATTGGTCAAATATGATTAGATTTGATGAGTTATATACAAACTGTTTAGCCATGAACTGAATGAGAAAAACCAGTTGATAAATAGAAATATTTTGTTTCAGATGATGGTCAGCAGGATGGATTTCAACCTTTTATAATGGTGAGGAAAAAGAAGAGGAGGGGAAAAAAAACCCAACTAAAAATATAACACAAACAACAAAAAAAAGGGTTCATGCATAAAAGAGGTGTTATTCTACCTAGCCTTGAAACATTTAATTATAATTAGGACTAGCTAACACAACAACCACAGAGAAAAGATGACAATAAAGTGTGCCACTGGCCTAATGATGAAGAATGTGAGAAAAACCATTAAACTTTATCTCAATTAGGGCCATTATTATCACACCAGTCTACTATGCCCTACAGCCTACTGGAAAAAAAATTGCAATCACAGAGACAGCTCCAAAGCTCTGTGATCATACAAAAATCCTAGGGAAGAAATGAGAATGGACAGATGAGTTTAAGTAGCTTTAAAAGAAAATAGAGATATGGAAGGAAATGAAACAGTTATCCTGTATATTGACCGGTTGCTAATTGTAAGAAATCCTAGGCTGGATGCTTGCCTACTATAAATGACACTTTCTTTATAGGACACCTCCTATAAAGCATTTTTTCTGCTCTTAATGGAAGGTTAAACCAGATTTTGATAGTCAGATACGTGTCCTTGAAGCAACTGAAGTAGAAAAGAAATGTAATCAGCATGATTAGCATCCCTCATTTAAGTGGACAGAATGAGAACCAAGTGGTGACTGCTGCCATCCTGCACAACACCAGCACATCACAGGCACCCAAAGCCAAGGCCACTGCCGCCCTGGAACCTTCTCATATTGCCACCTGGCACAGGACTTTGCTTTCACCTTCATGATTTTGGATGAGGGTTTCATTGCAGCAGCCAGCCTTCCCCAGGAGAAATACTGTGACACATTCCAAGCCACATTTTAGGGGGTATAAACCACCTGCCCTAAGGGATATAAACCACCTGCCCCAGGGGGGTATAAACCCTTTATACCCCTTCCTTAAGGGGTACAAACCACCTGTACTAGGCCGCACAAACCACCCACCCTAGGGTGTATAAACCACCTGCCCTAGGGGGTATAAATTGCCTGTTTTAGGGTGTATAAACCACCTGCCCCGGGGGGTATAAACCACCTGGTTTAAGGGATATAAACCACCCGCCCCAGGGTATATAACCTACCTGTTTTAGGGGGTATAAACCCCCCGTCCTTGTGGCCCAGGGTCACTCCAGTCCTTCGTACAACCCCCTGGCTTTGTGGCACACATCAGCAGTGAGAACAAGCAAACAGACACCCATCAGACAATGAAATGTGCACTGAGACTCACCTTCTGCTGCTGATAACCACACTGAGCAGAGTGAAACACAAACATTAATCCCAGAGCAGCTGGGGCTGCCCCTGGATCCCTGGCAGTGTCCCAGGCCAGGCTGGACAGGCTCTGAGCGAGCTGGGGTGGCAGAACGTGTCCCTGCCCATGGCACTGGTGACCATGAAAGGTCTGCCCAGCCCAAACCAGCCTGTGATTCTGGGGTTGCATTCCTGTGCACCAAACAGGCAGGGTAAAAGTTGGGTTTGAGCTTGCAAATTCCAACCTTGCCTTTCTCTGAGAGGTCTGGGAACCAAGAGCAGCAAACTCCAGTCCCTTTAGTGTGCCACAGGAATTTGGGAGCTGGCATCCAGGCCTTCACGTGGAGATAAATGCTGCTATCCTCCCCTCCCTGTCAGCTGAGAGATTGGAATTTATTTCACTCAGTTAATTCTTTCTCCAGGGCAGCCTTTCTGCCTGACAGCAAACAGGGGAACCTTTGGAGTCAGCAGAAAGCATCTGGGGCCATCACAAAGGTCCTGAGGATGGATCAAGGGAAGGGATGGCATCCACAGGATCAGCATAAGGACAGATCCCAGTTCTGTAAGGGGTGTTTATAACTCATAGTTTGTACTTTGCAGGAGAGAAGATTGTGAGTCTGGTTTTTTAGTTTAAAATATGCAAGGAGTGGAAAAGCAAACAGAGGGGCAGGGAGACATTGATTGCCAGATAGCACTTCCCTGGAATTTGAGATTGCCAGGATGTGCCTGCAGTGTCTGATGGGAGCTGCAAGCAGGGAGAAGGCAGAGAATGACAAACTCCAAACAAGAGGATTAAAGTGCTCTGTGCAGTTAGGACTCCAAAGCATTTCAATAATCCTTCCAAAGTTGAAATGGAGAAAGAAGTAATTAGATTTCTCAGAGAATCAGAGTTTCTGGCAGGAGTATCACATTAGAAAATGCTGTTAAACTTCATGAACACCCATGTTTGTGGGGAAGGGGGGAGAGGGTCAGGAATTTGTTTAATTATCTTAAAATGCAACTCTCCTAAAAAAAAACCCCAAACCATAGAACATTGATTTTATTTTTCTGTCAACTGCAAGTACAAGCCTAAACTTTCCACCCTGACTGCTGAAATCAGTGATTTATAGTGGATGAATCCTTCCAGGTTTAACAGGCCCTGTTCCAAAGAGAAGTGTTTAAAGTGGGGTCAGATAAGAGGGAGAAACACAACCAGCCCTATCCTCACCTGGCTTCTCAGAGCCCAGCACAGGCAAACAACTATCGAGCGAAATGACTGCTCAAAATAATATTTTGGCAATTACAAAATGACATTTCAACATTGTGGTTAATTATTAGACTTCTGATGAACTCTAATTTGAATGAATCATTTCTATATTTCAGATTGTTTGTGAGTCAGAGGAAGGGCTGTTTACCAGGAGTGTTCAAAATACTTTGTCAATTTGCACAAATGACAACAAGCCAAAGCAAACACCAAAAAAACAAAAAAAAAAAAAAAAAGGAAAATGAGAGTTTCTATGACTACAACCTTACAAATTCCACAAATTCCCCAAACCAAATGCAGATAATGAAAACCCCATCCACTTCCATACTTATATTAAATCATGTAGCTCTAAAGATTTGTATCTGGAACAAATCAGAACAATAGAATTTTGACTGTACTAGTTTACAAAGCAAAATAAATTACCACTGTTGGGCTGCATGGAAAGTCTAGATGTAATAAAAAGTAGCTAATTAACCCATTTATCACAAATACCAAACAGGCCAATGGTTTTTGTAATTATCAAGACAATTCAATTTTTGCTTTAGTGTGCAGGCTTGTTTGCCCAACTCAATTGGAGATCATCAAAATTACTTACAATACACTGTCTAGCAAAGCATGACAAAATTAGTCTGCTACAACCAATTAATTGAACTTAATAAAGCTTTTAAATTATTTTTGTTTATTACCACTGCTTTGGGGTTAATGATGTAGTCCTTTTTGGCTAGGAGGAATAATTAATATTTTTTTTAAAGAAAATTAGATTTTGAGTGTGTTAAGATAGACCAACAACTCTCCCTAATGGGTAAATAGTAAATTATTTTTCAAAACCAATATTTAAACCAGTAATTTATTCCCCTAATAAAAGCTTCTGCATCCATGCAGTTGTGTGTACACATGCAGACAGATTATAGGCAGGACCTCATCATTCTAAGGATGATTGCTGAATTACTTCTCAACAAATATGTACTAATTAAAATTAATACTCATAAATAAACCCCTGTTGTCTTTTCTAAAGGAGAGCAATCTGACCATCACCACGTGGTGGATGCAGCTCTATAAAGTTCCTTCATGAAGGGCTGCAGCTGATCAGCCCCAGCGAGAAGCTGCTTTGGTAAACAATGGCAGTGCTATTAACATGCAGATATTCAAATGAAGCCATCTTCATCCAAAAGTATTAATGCTGAGAAATTCTAATGAAATGGATCATCTCATTTAATATCAAAAAAAAAAAAATTACTGCTTTGAAAACTTTTTAGTTGTTCATTCGTGACAGAAAAGAACTCCCTCTCTTCCCTACCTTGACAAACATTTCCACCTGAAGAACTCCCAGCTTATTTTAGAATGAGCTAAGCCTGATCCCATTTGGGAATTATCAGAAATTTATGAACACTTTCAAATCTCTTCTGCAGAACTTCTGGAACAAGGGGTGAACGTTCCATTACTCACAGAAATATTCTCTGTATTTCACAGCAGCAGATTCTCCTCAGGAACTGGCCTGCAGAACCAGATTCACCCTCACATTTCCTCCCCATTCCAGGGGGATTCTGAGACACAAACCCAGAGCTGGTGAATTTTTCAGCCTTTCTGTCTCTAATCCACACAGTTCTGGCACCTGCTGAAAAGCAGGGGAGTGAAAGAACTTCCATGAAATGAGAAAAAGCAGAATAGAATTTATCCTGCTGGAGAAAATTGGAACATTCAAGTCTTCCATCTCCAGCTCAGTTTGAGACTTGAAATATAACTTCATTATAACTTTATAGCCGGAATAGCCTGTTAAGATCACCTAAGTATTGCTTTATTTGTGTACTATTTAATGTTAGAGTTTATCACTTGAAATGTCAATTCTTATTTACAAGATTTTTCTCCTTCAGTAAATCTCATCTACAATAACTGTGTCATTATCTGCTGTCTGTTGCCTTCAGTAAAACAATTCTTTTTCCTACCAACTACTCAAAATGTTATATTATGAGAATAACCCAAAATGATGCAATTCATCAGTACAGAGTTATAAACAAATCAACTTTAAGGAAACCACATTTTATAAAACAGATTCAAAGAATGGAAAATAAGTAAAGTCTGCCAAGAAATGTTGATTTTACAACTAAATATTTCTTCATGCAAATGAGGAACAAAAAACTTATAGGAAAGAAATGTTTCTCAATTACCTTATCCATGCAATTTAACTTCAAAGAGACTTCATATTGTTATTTGTCAGACATTTGACAAATGATCCCTGGCTTGCCATGGCAGAAAATATCACAGCAATTATGGGAAATAGTTTTCCAGCAAAGAACCATTTCACAAGTAAAACACTGAACTCTGTTTCTATTGGGTTTTTATTACAGCTTCTCCAGTTCTTCCTCAATCATTCATAACAGCTCAGCTTGATTAAACTTTATCTCCAGAAAGTTGCTCTAATGTCTGGATTTTGCCACAGCCTTGGCCAGGCAGAATGACCTGAAAGAATCCCCAGTGATGATCAGTCCTGCTTCACATCCTCATCTCAAAATTTAATTTTCAGGAAAAAACCACAAAAACTACTTGTGGCTTTTTTTTTTTTTTTTTTTTTTTTTTGGGTTGTTGTTTTGGTTTTTTTTAATTGCCATGAGGAGTAGTGAAGGGAAGGAGAAATCCATTTGCTGTGCTTCCAGACAATTGAAAATTAGGCTTGCAGACCCATTGGTTTCTAAACTTTATGGAGACACATAACAATCAAAGTACATTGAAATCTTCTGCAGGAGGTCCTTTCTCAGTGAAAAACTCCTGGTGATTTGCAGTGGTCAAGACATGAAATAGCCTCAGCTCACAGATTGGTATTTACACTGTCAAAGTTCAAAAGAAAATTTAAAATCTCCTAAAAGCTGAAAAATATTGTTTATACAACTGATGGTTGTTAATTCATCTTTTCCAAAGTTTTTCACACACATTCTGCCTTGCAGAACCTCAGAATCACAGAAGGAGCCAGGTTGGGAAATGCAGCCCTCCACAGTTTTGGGGGAGGTGATGCTACCTTCAGTTGGGTGATCAGAGCTTCCACTGTTCCTTCCCATTCCCAAAACATCTCAAGGCATAAAATTGGTTCTTGACATTGTAAATCAAGCTGCTCACTCACATCACATTCACAGCTTTTCTTTAAATACCATCTGTCAGTTCTTAAAGTGGGGTGGAAACTGCTGCCTGCCTTCCTTGGAATGCTGAAGGGCCTGAATCTACAGAGAAATGCTTGAGAGCCAAACCATAAAGGTTGTGATATTCAGAACAATAAAAACACCTTATTTTTAAAATGATAACAGAAACCTAACTGTGGGGCTCAGAGTATTTTGAATTAATAAGCCTGACAACATCAGTGATCACGCTTTAACAAAAAAGCTGGGAGCACAAATTATTTGTGAGATTAGTTTGCAACACGCTCATCAAAATTTTTGCAAAGTTTTAGAAAAGTCTCCGTGCAAGTGAGTTACTTCTTGTGCTAAGCATAATGAGCTATAATTGAAATGATTTGTTTCTTCCATTACAATGATGAGTATCACAGAGACACACTGCAGATACAAGCAAACATTTAAATTCTCAATCAATAACGTGCTCTTACTTTGCTGCATTTCATTAGACAGACAGTCACCTGAGTTATTATAAAGCAAGAAATTACCCAGGCTTAAACCCAAAGCAACTTCAATTATCCCTTTATTCCAGGCATTTGAGGTACTTAGTTATTCTTCCAGATTCTATTAAGACATTATTGCTGCTTTATTGCCAGGAAAACAGTATGTTTTCAAGGCTTTCTAATAAGATGCCAAAGGAACATCTGTATGTGCATCAAGCTGTTTGGTGTTTCCCTGGGAGATTTGTCACTTGTGCTGAGTTCAACAAAACCCATACATCTGTGGCTGGAAATGTGTGTGCCAGGACATGCACTACGCTGTGCTGTATTCATATTTCATATTTATAAATATTCATTGGGGAAATTTCCATGCAAATGTCATTAGCGGTGGTCTGTCTTCTGTAAATAAGCTTTTAGAGTACAAATCACATTTGGAGGGTTATTAGAGCTTCCAAAAGCAAAGGCATCTCAAGGATTCTTACTTCTCAAAGGCAAAAGCACTTTTGAAGCCCCCATTTATTGGTTATTGCTGCTGGGGACATCAGCCTCCAGCTCAGATGGAGTTCCACCAAAGTATCATTTCCCAATCCACTTTTCCCTCTCTAGCCCAATACCTGATTCTCCAAAATTCTGCAGGAAGGCAGCAAAGAATGGTGGATCTGGCTCTCAAATGATTACGGGAGGCTTTGCAGAACCTGCTCGCCAAGTTAGACTCCAAGGACTAAGAAATGAAATGAAGACAGACGGACAGAGGTGTGATGTTGGTTATTGCTGAGATTCTGCTGCATGGTCAGGGATATGCAGCCTGACAAACACCACAGCTCCAGAATGATATAAAGAATCATTCAGGACTGAAATATTTCCCTCTTTACAGGGAAAAAAGGTGTTAAAAAAAGCAATATTTCACTATGGACAAATGCTGAAGGGTCAAAGCAGAACAGCACACTGATTCCTTCCCAATGAACCTAAGGAAGTTTGATGTAAAAATGGTCCCAGTGTACTTGACTAAAAATCCTATTTATTCCATCTCAGAGGTTTGTAAATGTTTACTCATGGTCATTAAACAGAAGCATTTAAGAGATAACAGGCAGAAAAAAGCATCTTAGTGGTTATAATGGAATGAGCCTTCCCTGCTCTCTGTGAAAAACACAACCAGGTTACCTCTAATAGAAATTAACAAAACACAAACACTTTGAAGGTTTCCTATTAAAAAAAAAAAATCTGAGAATTTCCTAAAAATACATCAGTATCAAGAACAAAAACAAACAACAGAAACCCCACCAAAATCCCAAACCAAAAATGCACATTTAAATCAGAGAGCCAGATTGGAAATGGAAGCAGAAATAAATCAATTTATCACTTTGGTACCTCTTCCCATTTAGAGTTTGTCTTGGTTGGGTGCACGTAATGCTGGTATTAACCACAATCCAGAGCAGTGACCAGATTACACTGGGGATCCAAGAGCAATGACATTTTCACAGCTCCTTCAGCTGGGAACAAACAAGCTCTCCTCCAACAAGATGGCAATCACATCCAGGAATTTCTGTCCCACTAATATTTTGGTTTTCCCTCAACCTTTCCACCCAGGCAGCAGCAACAGAATCCAACAATATGTAGTAATAAATCAACATAAACGTTCTGCATGTTCTGCTCACTTCTGGTCTGGCTGTTGTTGATGCTTTTATTTACATAATTAATTACCACAGAAGCTCTAAGAAAATAATAAACAGTCATTAATTCAAAATATTTATCCAAAAAATCAATTATTTCAATCACATCCAGGCTCTAAGTTGCTTTATAGTCACCACTTCTGTAAAAGTGAAATGTCTGAGTCACTCTCACTTTGATTATAATTGGGAAATGAAAGTACTGTGACTCTTAGTCTAATTACTTATTTAAGTAATTGCCTTTAAGAACCATAATGATTCAGTGTCTGCTTATCTAAAAATATGTTTCCACGACCAAATCATTTGTGCTAACAGCCAGCAAACTTTGTGAATTATGAACATCTGTCCACAAACGCACACAAGATAAGGATGCACAATTGCCAATGCCAGTGGGAAAAGGGAAATTTAGCAGGTGAAGGAAGCAGCACAAGGGGCTGTGGGGTTCCAAAAGTGAGATTTTGGCTGGTGTCCGGTTTTCGGCTGTTTGAAGGGCCTGGAAGGGCCCGGAGTGGCCTTGGGGCAGCCCGCGTATCGAAGGACGAGAAGAGGCTTCAGTTCTTCTTTCGGTCTTTATGTTTATTAATTGTTTATCTAAAAGATGTTCTTTCGGCCCGACAGAGCTCTGCTCAGCAGCCAGCCATGAGCACACTGTGCTGCCCTCCGGACAGTCACCTATCTTTATACCCATTGTTACGTGTACAATATTTATCATTTTTCCCCAATACCATTTATTCTTATTGCTCAGTGCACTTTTAGTAATGACCAATCCCAAAGTGCCACCATCACCAAAGAAGATGGAGGAGAAGAAGAAGAAGAAGAAGGACAGGACACGCCCCAATTCCTCCATCTTACTTCTCTAAACCCCCCTGTACAGAAATCCTAAACCCTGTGTTTCACACTCTAATTAACCAATCCCTTCACCATTCACCCCGGTGAAACCCTCCTGTCCTCATACAGGTGTCATCTCCTGTGTAGGATCAAAGTGCAGCCACCAGACACTTCTGGAACATTCCAGGACTCCCGAGCCCCCCAAGGGTGCTCTCGGTGACACCTCAGTCCTGAGGGGCTGAGATCCCACAGTGAAGGAAGCAGCACAAGGGGCTGTGGGGTTCCAAAAGTGAGATTTTGGCTGGCACTGCAGCAGAGCTACACCCCAGTAATTTCTGTTGAACTGCGCAGCTTTGCAGATGTTCCCTCTGCTTCTCTCACCTCCAACAGCAGCCATGGGCTGGAGCAACTGCCAGCAAGAAAAACGTCTTGGAAGTGCCCTGAGAGTGAGAGGTTCTGCTCTCCTCATGTGTGCCATCTTTGTTTCTGCCTAAATTGCTATAAAAAAAAAGGTATTTTTATTAATTTCTTCACTAGAACATACTGTGCTGACAACTTGGAATAAACACTGAATAAAGCAGATGAAGGCTGAATAGAGTAGGTGTCAATGAAACCACCAGGAAGAAGAAATTAAGAAAAGTTAAGAAATTATAAAAATTATATAAATTATAAAAAAGTTAAGAAATAAAGTTAAGAAATGATATCAGTATAAAGTTTTATTCCATTAACAATTGAAGGCTATAGTCCCATCAAGTGTCCTAAATTACAATATTATTGCAATTTATCTGGCATTACCAGTCAGATCCTGCCAGCATGTGGCCTGTGCATAGTTCAGGCTTCATTAATTCCTCCCAACTTCTACTGCCCAGAAGAACAGATCCAAAGAATAATCCCAGAGGACCAAAGCATTGTAATTCAAGAATTCACTTGAGATTGCTGTAACTCTTACAGAGACCAATTACACTAAAGGAAAAGAAAAGTTATCTTGAATATCATATGGCAGCATGAAAAATTAGCTCTCTAAAATTTGAATATAAGAAATGAAGATTTTTCTAAAGTGAAATAACCTGTGATATCCAAGTATTTTCGATGAATAACCAAAACTACCTCCTGCATATTGCATTTATTTAATTAATGATAAATTTAATATTTATTTGGAATATTTATTTATAGCACTGCTTATGTAAGAGGAATTTTTATACTCCCTACTGTTAATTTTAATGGATTGTGCTGAAATGCCATCCATTCTTCCCAAATCCTAGAGAGGTTTTTAAAACAGTGGCAAACACAGATTTGACTCACAGGATGGGCAATATTAGAATAATTTAGAGGAATAATAAATAATCAATCCAGTGGTAGAGAAAGAAAATCAAGTTCTCCCATTTTAGTAAACTCACAGTGAGATCTACAGCACAGGTACACTGATTTTTGTAGCATGGACCTAAATAAACACCCCTGTGTGCTTTCCTCTGAGGGAAAGAAATATCTAAACAAAAAGAAAAGGTGAATATCAGTCGTCTTCTCACTGATCGCATGAAAACTCAAATCTGTATCCTCATAGATGGATGTGTTTGAAAACAAAGAATATTCTAAAGTTAGCAGAATGTGTAAATATTTGCAGAAAACCACCCCTCTTACAGCATTATTAAGCTATTGTATTATTTGATACAATTTTCCTGTCTTTCCTAATTTGCTATGAACTGTACTCTCTTCAGTTGAAAAAAAAACTTCCATAAATTTACAGGTACAATTTTCCTATCTTGTATTCTCAGAAAAAGAAATACTGAATAATAAAAAACACACATTCTACAGCTGTAAGCCCCTTACAACGCAGTCTATTTTCACAGAAGATTTATTCCTCCTATTCACAATTCCTGGTTTATTTTTATTTTTTTTAATTAGCTATGCCAGATAATCAATTGCCAAGGAATTCATAGCTTGTGAGGTCTGGAAGAAATGCATCTTAATTTCACTGTGGACTTCTCTTTCTTTCTCCCCTGAACAGAGAAATACCAAATCACTGACATTTATTATCTCCTATTGGAGACACTTTAGCAAAAAAGCCAACAGAAATTAAATAAACCCCAGCATTTATCAAACAGTTTTTCAAAGCCCTTATCAAAGCAAGGTCAGCACCAGTGAAGATGTATAGTCCACTGTACATTTTCATATTTAGAAAGCTTGAAATCCATTTACATCAATGAGCAGAGCCACTTTCCATGAACCAGCAGCCCATGACAGCAGTCAGTCTGAGTTCCTCATGTGGGAAGCATTCACAAGTCAATGGGACTCATTTCATAGAAACCCTGTGATTAAAATGAACTCAAATTTTTCAATATGTCTGTGATTCACAATATGAATGGTCTCTAGTGTCTTTTTCTTTTCTGTTTGTAGTTAATTTTCATGTCAAATCTTTAGTTTACACTACTTAAACAAGCAAACTGGAGCAGCACAGAGTGAGGAAGCACAATGTGCGATCGGGTGTCGCAGACATCTTTTTATGAAAATCCTTTCTTTAGGATTTTTCCTTCTGAGGAGTCCAGAGGTCTCAGAGACAAAATGCAAACAATGGTTATCTGCTGCTGTGGAATGCAACAGGTGCATCTGTGATTGTTCTTGTGTGGATGTTTTGATTTAGTGACCACTCACAGCAGTGCTGGCTCTCTGTCCAAGACACAGATCTTTGTTATTCACTCTTTTCTACTCTATTCTTAGCTTAGCTAGCTTCTGAGGAAACCTTTTCCTTCTATTTCTTCCTAGTATAGTTATAATGTAACATATATACCATAAAATAATAAATTTTCTGAACATGGAGTCACATTCTCATCTCTCCCTTCACCTGAGAACCCCTGTGACCACTGTCACAACTGGAGATGATTGCCACACAGGAGCTGCTTTTGGGGAGCTGTGGAACACAGCCAGGTAGGACTGAGCTGTTTGAAACAGCACAGAGAACAAATCCCGCTCTATAAAGAGAGAAACTGCCCAAAATTGGGACATTGCCATCCCTGGAAGTGTCCAAGGCCAGGTTGAATCACCCTGGGCTGCTGGAAGGGTTCCCTGCCCATGGTGGAACCTCAAGATCCCCTCCAACCCCAACCATTCCACAACCCTGAATGATTTCAAACTCCTTTCCTGCTCCAATCAGGGTGGCAGTTCACCCAGACACGGCCAGAGCTGTTTCTGGTGATGAAAATGGTGAGATTTGTGTCTGTGAGCTCAGAGCCTGGCTGCTGGTGTTTGTGAGGCACCAGGGAGGGCACATCCACTCTCACAGCAGCAGGGAGAATTAATCAGACGTGGATGGATGTTCCTCTTTTAATTCCCATTTGCATTTTCAAATAATTTTTCACATGATGAGTCCACAGCCCCTGCAGATTAGCATTTTATACTTAATAGACTAAGAATTTAGGGCACCCCAAGGGCTGATAATTAAGGTTAATAAGGTCTGTGGTCTGCTCCAGCCCATCTCCTTCGAGGTAAATAACTGGGTTCATACTGCTTTATATTACATTTTCCATCTCACTGATAAAATTAGCATTTCATAATCTGTGTAAGCATCCCTCTAAAGCTGTGGGGTTTGCTAGCCATGCTGGTATTATTTCAAAATCCAGATTCCCACCAATGACAATTGGTTAAGGCTTGCAGACACGAATTTTAAATCATCTGCGCTATAACAAAACCTGATTCTTGACACACTTTTGAACACAGATCCCTCCTCTGGCATCTCCAAGTCTGCTCTAGATTTTCTATTAACCCTCCTGCTTTTCTGACTGCTATAACTCCTACCTGATCAAACCACCTCATACTCATTATCCTCAAAACCTGTTCACTGAAGTTCAGAATAGTTTTATTCACTTTATTTTGCATCAACTTTTCCCATGAAGCTCCAGCCTGCTCTGCAAGGGCTTTGGCAGAGATTATTCATATGTGCATTTCCCTGCAGAACACACTGTAACTCCTGAGGATTTGGAAAGCTGCACAAGAAAACCTAAAAAATGTCAGCTATAAAGCCTTGTCTTCAGAATTTTTGTCATTCCAAGCAGAAATCCATTGGGCTCTTCACTGTCCTGACATGCAGGTCTTGGCTCTGGTTATTGTAGCTGTGCCCTTGGCTGGCAGCCCCTCAGCTTTCAAAGCATTTGGATTAATGAGAAAAAACATTCCATATCTATATATATATTAATATCTAATCTATATAATCTATATCTATGTCTATATCATCTGTATCTATTTACACACAAATATTTTTATCATCTTTACCTATTTATATCTATATCGTCTTTATCTATATAATCTATTTTTGTGTGTATTTATGGGGTGTTCCCTCCTTCCTCAGGTTACATTTTGAGTTAATGAAGTGGAAGATACAGACAAATTATAATCTCTCTTTAGAAATAATCCAGTTTCAATCAAAACTCAGCGAATTTCAGGAGATTACCCTATTATTGAAGTAAACTACAAATCTCTAAATTTGCAGTCGACCACCAAGGCAGTATTTGAGATGTATTTAAGCATTTGTGAAGGTTAAAGGGTAACTGTGTTGTACTTACCCAACCTGTCAGCATAATGAGCTGGCACCCCTTGAATATGCTTTGCATTATGTTCTTCCCACTTTGCAGCTTTTAAAGCACAATGCTATTAGTGGATCTGTTAATCCAAGAAGAACACCAGAGCTAATTATGTGAAAAATGTTAAATTGCTGGGAAAATAAGTTACTGAAGTCAGCAGTTGTTCTTTTTCACACTCCCAGCACATCCCAGGATGGCATCTCGAGCAGCAATTAGTTTTGTCAGGGCAGCTGAATTCAAACACACCAAGATGTCATTTTTTCCATATTAAGAAACATTATTAATAAAGAAATTATAGCAAGTTGTCATAGACTACCCAATTACTGGAATAACAATCCTTTTCTCCCAAAACTCAGGGGAAGGTCTTCACAACACCGAGGTGGCAGAAGAAAACACTGAAATTCTTTTCACTTTCTTCAAGTGAAAAGGGAGCCAAGAGCATTGCTGTTACTGCCTGGCTGTTGGGGAGTGTTGAGAACAGACAGAACAAGAATACAAAATTCATTTGTATCCTGCAAAAACTGGTGTCAGATCAAAACCAGTTAGAGCCAAAGCTTTATATTTTATCCTGCATGCAGAGACGCATTAATAGTAATGACGAGGATGATGACAAAACATCTCCCACAAAGTGACACAACCAAGCCTGGTATTGTAATTATGAAATATCAATGGTGTTCCTTGGCAAGGAATAATGTCTTGCCTCAGCAAACTTCCTGTAAGGTTTCTCATGTTTCCTATCTGTTTATGCACAGTGAGGCTGCACAGAAGCTTAAATGTGACAAGATCCTCTTTATCTGCCCAGGTATTTTGTGCATCCTGATCACTGTGACACCCATCTGTCAAATACTAATTGTCTCTAATCCTGCTGCCAAGTCCTTACTAGAATCACAATAATGAAATCAATTAAAAATTCAAATAAAATAAAAAAAATTCACATCAATTAAAAGTTGAAATATTAGAAGCAATCATCAACAGACATTAACTAGAAAAAATTGCACTAATTGATAGCAGAGCCCAAAATTGTTTAAAATATTAAGCTGAGAGTTTCTTCATATCAAGAACTCCACAAAACTTAATCATACAGAAATCACTTGCTGATTTTTGCATAAACTGGTACCTTTGGGGTGAAAACATCGGAGATAGTGACAGGTTGCACTGAATTGCTCAAATATTTTTAGACAATAAATGATTTCAAATATTTAAATATTTGAATAACTTCAAAATAAGTAGTATTCTGAGAGAAACACATTGAATATTGCTCAGAGTGGGAAGGCAAGGAATGGAGCTGCAGCTGTAGAACACGTCCTGCTGCTTTCCCACACTGAGGTTCGAGGTTAATGCAGCAGGAACAGGGGTCACCCTCATCCAATAGCACAGATAACCCCCCCGAGTCTCACACTGCCTTCAGTGGCTGCCACCTACCAGACTGAAATTAAAGCCACCTCCCCCTTCCCCGGGGTTAATTGTGTGTTTTGCTTCCATAACTTTCCCCTGCTCAGAGCTCCTCTCCAAAGCGTGAAAAATGGAAATCACTGGCGAGGTTCTCTGCCATGTACACCAGGGGCAATGACCAGCTCATTAACAACTCATTTATTGCCTTCAAAGCCCAGCCATAGTTCAACCAATATTGATCAAACACATGCAAAGAAGAAAAAGACCTACAAGATAACAATTCCACTGGATTCACAAAGAGTTTTATAATAAATACTATTGAACTTCACTGGTGACTCCTTCTGTGAATGAAATTTATTATAAAAGTTTTTTCTTCTCATAATGTCATTGTGACTATCATCAGGGATTCAAAGGAACTACATGCTTAGAAGAATTAAAATATTTATGCCATATTTCTCTCTCTCATCTCTGATAACTTCTCAAAGTGTAAACTAATCTGATAGCGCCATGAATATTTATATATTGCTCAGCGGGGAAAATTAATGTAAATTAAACAACTGATAAAGCTGGTAATATTTGTGGTATCCATATTTTCACAAATCATTCCCATGTTAGCATGGACTCTAGGAACATTCCTGTTGGGCTGTCACACGTCAGGGCTTGTTTGGCATCTGCAGAAAAGATCATTTCCTTGCAGGGAGCTGCAAATACAGACATCCAGTTCCAGCCTCTCAGAAATAGAAGTGGCAACCATGAAGAAATTATTCCATCTTTTGTATGCAGTAAAGCAGACAGTTCCTGTTAGGTTATATATCCTCTAAGATTGCAGTTAGCACAGACAAAATTGTTATCTAAAGCAACGGAAGTAAGAAAATAGATCTTCTGGAATGGATATCAAAAATACAGGTGCTAAGCTAGATTCAAAACACCATGAAAAGCAGCTTTTAAGAAACCCAAAGAAAAGCTGCACCTTCAAAAATTTTTATCAAATTTTTAACAAGATCTGCATTTTAATCACTTTTGGGAACACTTAACTTTGCTGTGCACCAAAGAACTGCTGATAATTTCAATCAAAGAACATGACACTGCAGATGAAAGCCAAGAATGCAGCCTGAATTTGTGTCAGACAACAGCAAGGTGATATTTTGAATAGGATTACCTTCATCTGTTGGGGCTCGGAGCAGCCAACATCCCCAAAATTCACTCACATCACTGGAGTCCCCCTCTGGAATACTCTGAACCACTCAGATGTCATCCCCGTTTCTATAAAACATTGTCAGGAGGATGCAAGATAAATCTTCACTTGTTTTAAAAGTTTATTTGATTTGTAGAATTATTTGAGGAGGAGAATTAGTTTCTAACCTTTCACCTTTTTTTTTTTTTTCTTGTTTTCTTCATTAAGGGTTCATAACCAGGGCAATGATAATTCCTGTCTTCTCCATGAAACCCATAATTTTGGAAACTCATGATTTTTTGCACAAACCAAGCATCACCCATAGAAGTTGACTCCAAAAGCCAAAAATTGGTCCAGATAAAATTGTTCTCTGTGCCCTTCACTCCAAGGAATGAAATATGAATGCTCATCTAGCATTCACTTGGAGTTCTGCAGAAGAATGGACAAGCTAGAAAAACTTGTGAATTTAAATTCCTTTTGTTTTTGAGGGAATCAAGCAACAAACTGCAGGGATCCTGGATGTGATATTTGGAAATATCCTTCACATCAAGCTTTTACCTGCACAATCATCTCCCAGCATGTCCCAAGCTCCTTATGCAACTGAACTGCTGCTGAACTCACTGCCCGTGCAGGATGGAAAGATCTAGAAGGAGAGTAAAATTCTGTCAAATTGATGTGCCCACATTTTGCAACACAATGTAAAATACACAGGGAAATGCTGTATCAAGTCCCTCTCCAAAATACACCCTACAAGGTTTCTTAAAGGTAATTCTCACCCTGAATACTGAAAACCAGAAACATGAAATCCAAAATACAGGAAAGCAAAAGCACAATTAAATCTAAATAGTAGGACAATCAGTGGAGGTTGGGAGAACTAATCTTGGTTGGAGATATGACTAAAAGCATTTATTTCCATGCTTAGCAGTGCTAAAACCAGGGAGGAAAGGCATAAAATGCAATTAATAACTGTCCTGTCTATGGTCTGTCTACCTTAATTTGCACTAGACACTAAAAGTGTGGGACACTTCAGTTCTTCAGCATAAACTGCATTTCATCTGGAACAACAGGAAAACCAAAGTGCCCAGCCTGCTCCAGGCTGACCCTGCCCTTGCCTTCCCCTGCTCACCTGCCCCCTGAGTGAGTTTTCCTATGAAATTTGTCTAAACAAATGCCTAAATCTATGAAATTTGTCTAAACCAAAACTGGGAGAGCCCAGCAACAGCACTCCCTTTTTCCGTGGTGTTTGAATGACTTCACACAAAGGAAGCCAAATAAATTTACTGCTGAACTTTCCCAATTTCCTTATAAAATATAAAAAAGACTCAAGTCTTTAATCACTGGAGAAATTATCCAGGAATGTTTTAATGGTGAAGCACCTGAATTTGCCTGTGGTCCCATGGTGATTTCTCCTAAAATGCGTGGAACACACAAGGCTCAGAGTGTGAAATGGATAAATATGAAATGTGTGGCCCTAACAGACATGTCTGAAATGGTTTTGAAACACTAAACAAAGAAAAGTCACAGATTAATTTCTTCATAATGCTGTAAAATCACCCCAGTGGAATTAGAAATGTAAGAAAGAAGAGATTGCATTATGCTGTACTTAAAATTCCTCAGTATGAGATATTTAAACAAAGTACTTATTAAGACAGAGTAGTAGCTAAACAGATCATTCACCACAGGATTGAATAAACTTTTAATAACTTCTTAAATGCATGCTTTGAGACATAATAAAATTACTTCCTGGCATTAGAGACTTACCTGACGTATAGATAATCAATAACTGCCTGTTCCACAAAGACAGACCCAAAGTTACAGTTCATTTAGACTTGGGCTTCTTGCTCCGCCTTACGAATCACCAGATTTACTCCACTGAATAAAGAAGTATTTATCTGAGAAGCTGGAGGAGTGCAGTTCTGAATAACTACATGGAAATAGGGGGAGGCTGGATGGCAAATGCCTTGCTAAGCCTCTTCCATCTCCAATTCCCCGCTCTCTCTGAGCAGGCACTTATCCTTGCTGAATTCTAGGGAGATCAGCACTGATCTACATGAAATCCATAAATTAATATTAAAGAGTGGCTCTGTAGTACAATATCTGTTAGAGCATTAAAAACTCCTACAACTCACAGAAACTTTCTGCTGTTTAACAAACCTGATCTGAGGGACTGGCTGAACTGAAAATGAGGGTTTGGATTTGAGAGCCAGTTGTCAGTGATGGCACAAAGAACAAAGGCCACAACTAATATTGGGAGGTCAAAAAAAACATAATAGAAACCAATTCCTGGAAAGGCTCACTCAGAGTGTAACAATTAGGAAAAGAAAAACACACAAAGAGGTTCCAGCAGCTCACCCTGCTCCAGGCCCTGGCTGAGGGATTCCACTCTCCCACAGCAGCAAACAAACTCAGCCCAACGGTGTCGCAGAAATCTTTTATGGAAAATCCTTTCCTTAGAATTTTCCTGAGAAGCTGAGAGGCCTCAGGAACAAAATGCAAACATTGATTATCTGCTGCTGTGGGATGCAACAGGTGCATCTGGGATTGGTCTTGTGAGGTTGTTTGGAATTAATGGCCAATCACACTCAGCTGGCTTGGACTCTGACACACAAACCTTCATTATTCATTCCTTTCTATGCTTTGCTTAGCCAGCCTTCTGAGATGAAACCTTTTCTTCTATTCTTTTAGTATAGTTTAATGTAATATATACCATAAAATAATAAATCAGCCGTCTGAAACATGGAGTCAGGTCCTCCCCTCTTCCCTCATCCTGAGACCCCTGTGAACGCCGTCACACAACACTGCAGGGTTTGTGCCATCGCAGAAAGCACCAGAATGCAAAAACAGCAGCTGTGGAACTGCCCAAACCCAACTGGCAGCACAGAGCAAAGTTACAAAATAGGGTTTCTAAAGGAGCAACTTAAATTTTACATGTATAAAACGTTAGATGTTTAATTTTATTTCTTCACTGTAAACAAATATGAATCTGTTTTTCTCCCGTTTTTAATGCAAACAGAATGAGCCATGCCACGGCAGCATAGAGAGGCTTCAGCTGAGGCTGAAATTCCCCAAACAAAAGGCTGAATAAATATACTGTGAGCTTGTTTAGTCTTTTAGCAAGGACTTGATCCTTTTTTTTTTTAACTTTTTCCCTATTGGAACAGACTTAGCAGAGTTTAAAAGAAAAAACTGGAGCTGAACTGACTTTATCAGAAATAACATCCCGATTTAGCAGGCCAGGGCTCCTCTCAGACTGATGTCAAAATGTCAGATGATGTAAGTAGCCCACACTAAATGTATCAGTGGTTTAATAACAAGAAAATTGACTTCACTGCAGAGCTGGAGTCCAAGAGCCTTCAGTCTCAGTGCTTGGAGAGCAGCTTTCTGCTTTTTAAAGGTCATCTGATTTATCCTGCCAGGCTCTAAAACCAGGAGGTGAGAAACTGTATAAAGGAAACACCAGAGCCTGTGCTGAGATTAAGGAAGCAAAACAATGACAAAACCAGGCCAGCCCTGAGTCTCGTTTCTTGCTGTCCCATGTTGGACACCACTCTGCACTCCCATCAGCTGCAGAGGATGGACATTTAGATTGCTGTGAGTCATTTCCCAGAGCTGGTAATTCTCTGTAGGGTTCTCCTCTCACTGTGTCATATCTAGAACACAGCAATGCAAAAGCTGCTGCTGAAGGGAAATTCAAGATCAAATCTCTGTGTGCTGGCAAAGCAAAATGTGGCAGAGCAGGATTTGTTCAGTTATTTTCCTGTGTAACTGCTCCCAGGTTCTGCACACAGTGCCCAGATCCAGGGGGAGATGCTGCTGCTGCTGCTGCAGACACAGGTGCACAACAAATGAAATGTTCAAAACAAAACACAGGGCTGGACCCTGATTATTCTTAATTTCAGCACCATTCTGAAAATAGAAGCCATTTTTTAATGTAGAAATGTAGGAACACCCCTCAGCAGAAATTTTGTGACCACTGAAAGAAATGAGGCAAGAAAAGATAGAGCCTGTATCTTGAAAAGAAAGCAGAGCCTATCCTGCTCCCTGTATCTCTGCACATCCCAGCTGTGTTATTATTCTGGGATAGATGCCTTTCTTTAATTTGTTTACACAATGTTTATTTCTTGACTGCCTGTCACTGAAGCTCCTTGAATTATTTCTTTAAAAATGCATTTTTTTTTTGGGATACACAAAGTTCAGTGTTACCTATCTATGGGCTAAGCAATGCTTTCAATCAGCTTTCACCAACTGGAAAAGAGCATTCCAGCATTCTCACTCTCCAGCAAAACACACTGATTCAGTTTCATTTCTATCTGGAGCCTTCCTGCTGTGAATTGCCCAAGTGGGCACGCCAGGTTTTCTGTTACAGCCCTGATATGAAAACCCCGATAACTTACACAATGGCTGCTGCTGATATTTCATATTAAGGAACAAAAATAGAACCAGACCTCAACAATGCATAAGACCATCAAGCTTTGCATTAAAATCAGTTTCTCCTGATGTGAGAAAAAAATGAATCCTTTAAAAAAAAACAATATATCCTTTTGCTTTTAAAAGCTATATCCTGTTGCAGAGGGGAGGATGAGAAGTTTGATGAAGCACCAGAAGCTGCGGGTGGAGGCTGAGGAGCAGATCCTGTCTGGGTGTGCAGCACGTGCTGCTGCAACAACCTCAGAGCTCATTGGACCAAGGTGTTTTGTGCTCCCCCCTTTGGAAAACAGACAGAATATATTCACCAATTCCAAATATCACCGCTATAATGTCCTCTAAGGTTTGCTCGTTGCAGCAATCACCTTCCCAGTATAATTTATTAAATAGTGCCATCCAGTGGGAAGTGACTCTCAGCACAAGGAAACTCTAAAAACCCAAGTTAATTCTAAATTCTTACCATTGATGCAGCTGCAGAGAGTATTTCCTCAGTTTATCTTCTAAATGAGCTGAATTTTACAATAATCCTAACTTCCTCGTGGTATTTTGGCATGCTTTCTGTAAGATACAGAGGCAATAAAAAAAGCAGGAATTCTCTGTGTGAAAGGACACATTTAAAGGGCATGGTGAGGTAGCAGGGCCAATCCTAAATCCTCTTAAATCCTTGACAGCATCCAAATACACGACAAGAGAGGTTGCATTGTTCTCCCAGAAGTTCTGAGTGTTCAGAAGAATGGGAAAACTTTGACAAGGAGTGACCTGACTATTGATTTTAATTCTACCAATTCACGTGTAACAACTTCCAGGAAAAAAGTGTCAGAATCATGAAAGAATTGTTGGTCTCCCAAAGCACCTTTGCATTATTTGCTGTTGATGGAACACAAATACTGAGCACAAACATAAATTAAATCAAGAAGCATTTAGAGGGAGACAAAAATTCTGCTTTCCACTCACCTGTTGCTATGTGTGTTTACAGACCTGCAGGATTTGGTGCCAAGAGAAAATACAGAAGTAAATTTCTGTGCAATTGGAAGAGCCATCAGCAACCTGAGAGCTCATTCCTCTCCCCTGCTTTGTATTTCTCCATGAATTGCCAGCATGAATCACAGCTCTCTTCAGATAATGAAGTCTTAGAAATTTCATGATCTGCTGTAGCAATATAAATCTATATGGCCACCCCATTAGAAACACCTACCAGGGAACAAAATGTGCTTTTGGAAGTCATTCAATGCAAATAATTCTATTTTTTTTCTTTTCTTGGCATTTCACTAAAGAAACTGTAAGATGATAAATGTCATGTGATAGCAAAAACCACCAGAGTTAGTTCTATATGTGTAAAGCATTCTGAGTAAAAGATTCTGCATGTGCAGAAAGGTTTTTGTATGAACACAGGACACATCAGTACCAGAAAGAGAATTAAGAAATGGGTTCGTAGTCTAGTATTCAGATATCCGTTTGAATTGTGCCAGAAGCGGGGAAATGAATGCATTTGCTGTGGAGAATAGAGTAAAAAAATAAAAGTACAAAGTAAAGCACCCAAGTCTTTTTAAGTGGTAACAGTACCAGGTATTTCTTATATTAAAATAAAAAAAAAATCAAGTGAGGAGCAGTGGCCTGGATATTCACAGTTTTTCAAAGTAAGAGCGAAGTATTATATTCTCCTAAGCTTACACATGAACAGAAAATGCCTCCATCACCTTTGCTTTTGCCTTATTTTTTACTCCTCTATTATAGAAATTATAGCGGAATTCAGCTCAACCTGGTCAAAAAGTTCTTCACCAAGGCTTTGAGAACAGTGGAGTTGAAAATTACACATTAATACATTCTAAAGTTATCCAGGGATACTTGGAGACAGTTAAAAATAACAATAATGAGGTGCATTTGTAGATGTAGGAAGTTGTGCTCCCTCACAGGTCTAACAAGCATTGCCCCATCTCCACTCTCACTGGTGCAATTCCCACCTTGCCCAACATGAGGTGCTGCTGAAGTTCTGGAGAATAAATTCCTTTCAGAAACGTTTCCAGCACAAATCCAGCCCCAACCCCACACCAGCTGCTGAGAAGAATAACTCTACCCCAGCCAAAACCATCACAAAAATGTCCTTGCACTAAGTTATGAATATTTTCTGCATGCAGCTTCTTAGGAATTGATTCTCTCTTCATAAATTCTTCTCTTTTTTTTTTTTTTTTTTTTTTCACCAAGGAAAATAAGCCAGAATATTAGTTACCCAAAATCTTGTACAAATTATTCTAATGGTAATCTTAATTAATTTAACCTTTTTATAGGCACAAAAAATTTCAAGCAATTAGTTTCTTCTAATAGTGCCAACAGAATTAGTAATGTATTAATTATTATAGCATAAAAGTTGGAATAATGTAGCTGTTAATTAAACTCAAAATATTGCTAAATAATTATCCTCAAGAACATAATTTTTACTAATTAAAGCATTATTGCTAAATATAATTTCACAAGATATTTCATACAAATATTCAGCTCTTAATTAAATTATCAGTTGAACAGAAACAGTCAGATGCTAGAAGTTCTGCAGTTTGGAAACAGTTATGTTAAGTTGACTATATATTTTACAAAGAAATGCTTCTGCCCTAAAAATGATTTGGCACTTGATAAAGGTTCAGCAGCAGCAGCACCTCCAGTGAATTCAATCCATCTACTCATCACTCAGAATCAAGAGGCAGCAAATAAATGCACTGGTATAGATGTCTATAAACATATATCTATAAAAATATAAATATATACATAAATATATAAAAATATATAAATAAATATCTGTATAAATATAAAGGGTTTATAGAATAAACTATTTCAAGGTATTTTCTCAGATTAATTGTGCAGGATGAGGCAGAGGGGCTGGGCAGGGCTCCTGGTGGAGAATTCCTCCTGCAGCATCTCCTCCCTGCCTGCAGCTGCTGCCAGCTGGGTGGATAACAAACGTGATATAAAATCCACTCCATGAAGTCAGCACACCACAACAAAAGGAAGGAAAGGAAAAGTTTTCCCCAAAAATAGAAGTTTTCAGCCCAGCCTAGTTCCCATTATTATTTCCATTTTTCTCTATCAGCCCCTTATAGAACTAAAACCCAAGGGCTCCAAACAGATCCATCAGCACTGTCAAGTTTGTCCTCAATTCTGGATTTTACAGAGGCAGAACCAAATCTCCCCATTCACCTCAGTCCCCACCAGAGCTGAATTTACCCCAGGGTTTGATGGCACAGTCCAGTATCTCCATTCTCCATTTCCAGAATTCCTTGAATCAGCCAAACCCCCAGACCTGCAGTGGTGACCTTGGCTTGGAAAGGATGGTGACAATCTTTGGTTTGGCCTCTGGGAATGCTATGGGAGCTTCCCCAGGGGTTAAGGGTTGTTCTTCTGCTTCAAATGAATAAACCCATCCCAAAAGTCATCCCATTGTTGCCCCTTCGCATGCAGTAAAATGATCATAATTTTACCCTGTAGTTCAGTTCGTAATTTAAATACACCATGTGTGACATGAAGGAAGAAAAAAACAAAAATCTCTGCTTTGGATACCTTTTCACAACAAATTCCTGCAATGAAGACAGACCCTCCAAACCCATGAAAGCTGTTTTCATGTTCAAACCCAAGCTTCAGTGCTCCTGCCAAAATGAAGAGTTTCCCAAAGCAATCAGTATCATATTCCAGAATTACATAAGGAGGCTTACTGCAAAGCTTGCTGAAGGACAACAAATTCCCTACAGCTTCTGAATTATAAACACACAGACAACATTTCCCTGGATCATGAGTATTTCCAGACTTGGCAACTCTAAAAATAATAGGTCCTGGGTGATTTGCTAGGCCTAAACCTCTGAACTTGGTGGATAAGAGAACATGTGAGGGAAAGGAAAAGATGTGTAAAGTTAATTATTGCAGTGCAAACTTGGAAGAATGGGGACTCTTGATAGGTATTTATAACCCATTTTTCTGGGAAGAGCAGAAAATAAAACACCGGAAACACTGGGGGCATTCACATTATGTCATTACTGTGTCCTTCCTAGAAGGCCCTGAAAAACCCCAACATTTCTGTGTTGGCCAGCAGAAGCTGATTTTCATCACCTGTGAGCGCTGCAAAATGACTGCAAAGGAAGGAAAGGAAACCAAGCTCTGCCACTGCTTAGCAAAACACCCGAATGCAAAAGCACAGGAGTAGAAGCAAACACAATTCCCTTAAGCATCACATGGTTACCATCAGAAATTTCAGCTGCTTTAGGAGAGCCTCAGGTTGGTCTCTGGCACTACCAGTTACTGTTCCTTTGTCACAAAAGTACAACAGGAAAATGATCACACTGAAAGTCAGAGGGATTCTCTGCTGGTGCCAGGGGTCAGAGCTCCTCCTTTTAGAGGAAATTCAGGCCTCTTTTATTGCCATAGTGCAGCAGGAAATTCAGGCTGAGCATTAACTGCAAACACAGGGACAAAAGGGCAGCGATTTTTAAATGCTGTTTACCACTTAACAATGGCTTTTCATTCTGATTTGGCAATACCAGCTAAACCTCTGGAGTCTAAGTAATAGAAAATCTTCCTGTTTCATTTCAAGACAATCATTTCAGTAAAGATTAAAAAAAAATCATCACTCCGTGCAAGCTACTGAAAGAAATTTAAAACAAGTCTTGTACTCTAGCTGTTTTAAATTTTACTAAATGCAACACACTCCTTAAACTAAATTATTATATAACATATGATTAAATTATTATATAACATTTGCTGAACAAAATTATTATATAACATATTTCTTGAATGAAATTATTAACTTTTTTGGAGTGAAATAATTAGATGTTAGTAAATAACTTGTCATGTCAGAACATCTCTGGTTTGATCAAATAATTTCATCAGAGTTTGGCCATCAAAATAGAAATTAGCATATAGCAAAAGTCTTCAGCGACTGCCATTTCACTGTGAAAGGCCAGCTTTGAGCCAATGCTTGTTTATAAAATACACCATTTCAAGGTATTTTCTTAAATTGTGTCCGCTGATAAAGAATGTGATGAATTAGTGAAAATATTGTTTAACCTTTTGAGTACTCCAGTGTGTAAATGCCAATAATTTAAAAAATATGTAACCACTAAGTACCTTGGATGCTGGACATTAGTACAGCAACTATTAGCTACAATATTCTGCTAAAACATTATATTAGCAAGTACAAAAACATTTGGCTAACTAGAAAAACCAAACGCAGAAACCATGATGTGTATTCTGGGATTTGCTTGGGAATTCCTGAAGATCCCTTTCAAAGTCACACCAATGGCATTACATGCAATATATATATATATTTTTTTTTTGTTGAAAGAACTGGAAAGTCAAAAAGCTTCAGCAGTTGGTTTAAAAAGGGGAAGCTCCTCTCTCCCCCTCAGAGCAGATTTCTACCATAAGCACAGAATATTTTCAGTGTCCCCTTTCAGGCAGTGAGAACAGGGACCTGTGGGAGCCCAGGTTTGTGTCAGACTCCAGGTCCTGCCCAAAAGCCTCTCCCAGATGTTCTGGTTCCCCATTCCCAGTCCCAAAAACCTCTCCCAGATGTTCTGGTTCCCCATTCCCAGTCCCAGCTGCAGAGGATTTACTGCAGGGACAGAAATGTCTGCAATTCTCACCAATCTGGGGCACTCAGGCAAGATTCAAGCTCCCAAAATCTGCTCTGTCACAGCACTGGCTCTCCCTCAACTTTTCTGAGCAATGTTAACCCCAGGAACGCTAGAAAATATTGTAATAAATGCCTCTTCTCTTTTATCCCCTACTGAAAATCTTTCAATATTTGGGGAAAAGGAAAAAGCCAAACATTGTTACCTCCTGCTTGCAGACACTTTTGAAACTTTAACTGTTTTTCAGGTGCTTTGTTTGGAATAAATAGCATTTAAACTAGAAAGAATCTGATTTAGGGACAGCTCTCCTCTCCGCTCATTGTATACTTACAATTTCAAGTGTGCCAGAATTGAATCTCAGTAAAAAAACAAAAGGAGCCCAATATTCTCCTTACATCAGCCAGAAGGTTTAATGGGGATAATGTGGAATGATTGATGGCATTCTCCCTGCCTGTCATTACCTCAGAGAAGCACTGCAGGTAACCTGGAGGGGATAATCACCCCTGGAAATTTGGGTTTGTGGTCACACAGAGCAACTCCAGTCCTGGAGAGCCCAACAGTGGATTAAACAACTTTCTGTTATTTGATTTGGGCTTCTCTTATGTTGCTGCACTGATTTCTCCAGCTAATTTCTCTGAGGACGTTACAGGATGAGAAATTGCTCAGTCCCCAGTGGTGGAGAGCAAAACTAAATACAAAACCTGGGGTTTTATCTCCTGCACACTGAAAGAAAACTCCAAAATTTCTCCATTTCACCAGCACTCCCTTCTGTGCCTGTGTTTTAAAGCCGGCCTTGATTATCTGGCATCATTTCCATTCACCAGCCACAAAATATTTAAATATTATTTTAATTGTGTGTGCATGACTGGTAATTGCTTCTCTCCTAACAACACGGTGTAATTTGATTATCTTAAACCATGAAGGACAACAACCTTTACTTCAACACATTTACAAAAAAAAGTGGCCAAAGAAATCCATAAATAATTAGATCTCATCAACACAACTCCTGACACACCACACTACTGCTAATTGAACTTATGACTAATGCTGGAATAGAAATATTATGTGAATGATTTATGAAAGAACCATCCTTGTGCAACTCTTTCATTTCCTAGTGGAAATAAAACTATTTCATATTTTTAATAATACATAATTTCATTTCCTGCAAGATATTCCCAAATGATGCTAAATGCTGGTAATGTTTATAATATTTTTCCAACACGCTCTTTTTCAAGTGGTGATTACAACTTGATAATTTTTCCTCTCTTCCACCATGATTTTTATTCCCCTGTGACTATCACCATAACTCAATGATTTGTTTGGTGTGAGGGATTTGGGTGGGTTTTTGGGGAGTTTAGGTTGTTTTTGGGGAGTTGCCATGGCTGATGCTGAAGGTGCATCACTGCTCAGCACTGGTGGGGTTGGCACCTCCCAGCTTGGCAGGGACCCTTTCAGACAGTGCCACATCTGTCCTGCCACCCACAGCTGGATGTGCACATGGTGTGGCATTCACATCCTCTGAAAAATCCCTTTTTCCAGGATTTTGCTCCTGGGAAGCTTAGAAGCCTCAGAGAAAAGGGGAAACAATTCTTATCTCATTTGCTTCTCCTGTGTTGTGCTCATGTGGAATGTGTTTGGAGATTGGCCAAAGAGTCAAAACAACCCACAGCCTAATCCAATGAAACAATCAGGGCCAGGCTGTGTCAGGACTCTGGAAAGAGTCACGAGTTTTCATTATTATCTTTTTAGCATTCAGTAGGTATCCTTTCTGTATTCTTTAGTTAGTTTACTATTCTTTAATATAATATAGTATTATAAAGTAATAAATGATCCTGCTGAGAACATGGAGTCATGTTCATCATTCCTGCCTGCCACAGGGGTCCCTGCAAATTAAACACACATGGTTTAACTCCTGAGGGCCCCAAACTCTGGTCCTTGGTCCATATTTCCATCTCCCAGCAGCCCCAAATCCCTGATCCCAGTGAGCTCTCCTGGATCCCAGACACGGTGCCAAGCTCACACTGAGAGCTGAACCACACTCATCTTGTGTGGTTTTTACAATTTAATATAAATTTATATAATTAATATATAAATATAGACAAGTCTCCCAACCATTGCATCCACTCTGGCTCTGTGCCCAGGTCCCTGTGGATGCCATCCCCTGTCCAGTGACCCTGCAGGGCTGCTCAGTGCCACTGCCCTTGTCACCCGAGGGCATTTCAGCAGTGCCAGCCCCAGCACAGCCCCTGGCACCAGCAGTGCTCTGTTCCTGGTCAGGGGACACTGGCCCAGCCCTGAGTGACCACCCAGCCCTTCCTCACCCACCTGTGCCCAGGTGCCACCCCCACTGTCCTGTTTAGGGTCACACCGCATGTGACAGTGACAAACCCTCACAGCAGGGCCTGTGGATGATGGCTGGCACTCAGCCCTCACCCAGCAGTGCTGGGAACCCAGCACAGACAAGGTTTTTCCTTAGTGAAGTCACTGTGCCTGTCACCAATCCCCTCCTCATTTCCCACTGCATGGTTTCCAGCATGATGCAATCATCCAGTGCTTAAAGATCATGTATAATCTGCACTCTGGCAAGGCTGCTGGGAACAGACCTGCACACTCCTAAAAAGGACAGGAAAAAAAATGCCCTAACTTGTACTTTCAATGTCTGGAGACAATGGAAATAAGGGTAAATTCAATTCATGGGGGTTTTTTCAGTGTATACCAAGAAGCATGAAAAGATCCTTAATTTATTTCTTCTTACAGCTTAGTGTAAAGGTAAATAGACTACCCATTAGGTTTAAAATTGTATTTCATCAATTCCATTGGATAGCCAAGACCTTATCATCACAATATTGGTTAAAGTATGGCAGCAGCAAATGTCATGTCTGTCAGGCTCTAGTGTTCTGAGCCAATCCGTGTTAGATTTACTCTGAGTAAATGTCAGTGCTATCGAGAGCTCCCAGAAAAAGCAGATTTTTCTTTACAGACAAGCATTTAACAATAAATTGTCTGGCTAGTACAACAGCAGCAAGCTAATGACTCAGTCTTGCTCCCTGGGATGATTGGAGAGCTGTTACACGACTGATTCCTCATCTCCAGGCAGCTCCCACACTGTCACACAGCCACCCCTGCACCACTCCAGGGTGACATTTACCAAATGGCTGCACGTCCTGGGGATTTTCAGCACCCCAAGATGCTTCAGAGAGCTCCAGCTCATCAGTCACCCCAGGCAGGAAAATTCCAAACCCTCAGGTCAAGGGTTACGCCTTGAGTCTGACACCTGCTGCCTTCCAGAGCTGCCCTGAGCCCACAAAGGCTCTGGCCAGCTGAACAGCAGCCAGAGAGCTGAGCTGGGGCTGGGAGCATCCTCCCCGTGATGCCAGGCAGGTCCTGCCCCTCCACACACCATTCATAAGAAATCACATCTTTACTTGAGCTGAAACACTCTCTGTTATTGCCCAGTTGCAATTCTTGCAGTTTAGATAGGCAGAAAGCTGAGATAATCAGTTCTCTGTTACCTGTTTATCTCATCTGTGAGAAAACATCCCTGGGTTTATGAGGTTGAGGTCTTTTTAATCCTTGTCCTTACAGAGTCACTCCCAGTGCTGCTCACCAGCTTGGCAGGACTCCCTCACTGCTGGCCCAGGGTGCTCTCCTCTAGCCAGAAAACCCTTCTGTTACTGCCCCCCATTGCTGCCCCATCCCTGGCAGTGCCCAAGGCCAGTTTGGAGCAACCTGGGATAGAGGAAGGCGTCCCTGCCATGGCAGGGGCTGGAGTGAGATGATCTTGAAGATCTCTTCCAACACAAACCGTTGTCATTGTGGGATTGCTCCTGCTCTGGGAACAGTTCCCCATTTTACCCTCTTAGCTCCTTGAAACAAAGAGAAAATGACCCAAAAAAGACAGAAAAAAAGCAGCACAGACCAAAAAAAAAAAAAAAAAACAAAAAAAAAAGAAAAAAGAACAGTGGCACCTAAAGCCACACAAGCACCCCCAAATATTGCCAGATATCACATTAAGGAAATGCCCAACATCATTGCCATCTTCTCCAGCTGCTTCTAACTTGATGCCAAATGTCTCTCTCACAGGGTTGGGATCTGGATGTGCTGGGTTGGAAGCACAGACCCGGTCCAAGAACAACGCTGTCCCTCTGTCCCTCCCCCCTGGTTGTGTAAGGGAGCTTTGGAGCTCTCAGTGCCCCACAGTGGGAAGGGAACTGCAGGAGCTGAGAGTTTCAGAGCTGCCAGAGGCTGGGTTCCAGTAAAAGCAAAGCAATGCATTGACTCCAGCCTTTCTTTGGAGAAAGAATTCACCTGCACACTGCACTTGAGCATTGGCACCTGAGTTTCCATTCCTTCCATGTCCCAGACTCTCAAAGGACTAAAAAAGGAATCTCACTCTGCACAGGTCTTTGTGACTGAGTGCTTTGAGGAAGAGAAGATCCAACATCTTGGGGTTTAGAGGAGCGTGTGCCTTGCAGAAAAGACAACCCACGCCTCTGGGGTTTAGAGGAGTCGCAACAAAAGCCCTCTTTCAGGTTATCAGAGCTTTTCCATCTGAGAGTTTGCTGGGAAGGCGGCTTGTTAGCACAGCCTGGCAGAGAGCAGTGGAGCAGAGCAGGAATTTCACTCCCAGCTCCAGCAGCAGCTCTGTGGCTTGTCTGGAAATTTGAACAGGAGGAAAAAAGCAAAAACAAAGGCAAGTCGAGCAGGTTTGTAAAAGACAAGATTCCCTGCCATTGTGGGGCGAGGCACTCAGCAAAGCAGCCTGTCATCCTGCAAAACGTGACAGCAGAAACTGCTCCGGGCTCCATGAGCTGCTTCTCCAGCCTCACTTCTGTGAGAAAAGAAACCAACAAATGCAAGGATTTTGTAACCAGAATGGTGCTGGATCCTGGCGTGCAATGCAGGATTCAAACACCTTCTGTGCCAGGGACTGGGCCCTGCCTGATGCAAACTCCCAGCTCCTTCCCTGCTGCACACGCTGTGCCTCAGTGGGCTTTGCCACACAAACTGCTCTGCCTGCAGCAGGAGCAGATGAATTGGATTTCTGCTCTCAGCTGTTAGAGATCCCCTAAATCTAAGCCACATAACACTACAAAGTAGTTTTGCACTGAGACCTGTTCTTTCTGTGCCCCTTCTGAGCACCTGGCTGTAGATTAGAAATCATTTTTAACCCAGCCACCGTTTCCAAGTGTTCATGATGTCCTGCCTCAGCTCTCAAGAGAATAGATTTTACTTTCCTTGCTACAACTGGTGCACAGATGACAACACTATTTAGAAGAGAGAAATGATGTTTAACCAGCAGGTCATGCACAAATCAGAGAGCTCTCAGCTGCACAGAGGAGCAGATTATGGATGTGTGTAGGTTTAATGAACACCAGATTTGACACATTTCTTAACCCTGGGATATTTCTCCTTACCATACTCCAGGAAATTGGAGCAAGCTGTAGCCAATGTTTCTGTAAGGCCAGCTGTTACACACATCCACCTCTTTCAGCAATGATCTTCAGCAGTTAAACTTATTCTTCAAAAAAAGATAGAAATAAGAAATGTACATCTCACAGAATTTCCTCTTTCACTGTATGCATATTATACATTACTCACAATCACCTACAGAGTCTTATTCTTTTTTAGCCTCTAGAGCAAATCCTTCTGATCTTGCAAATTTTACATCTGCTTTAATTAAGTTCACTACCCAGGTTCCCTCGAAATTCCCACGAAGATTCCTTTTCTTGTTCATTCAAAGACAAGACAGAAATTGAAAGAGTTTCCTGTTTCTATTACAGCTCAAAAAGACATTTGAGATAAAGTTCCTGCTGGTTGTCAGGAACAGCTGAAGGGGTGAATCTGAAGTCAGTAAGTACAGTTCAATTTTTAGTTCTTTACTCTCATCAGCTATAAGGAAATATCTAGGGAGGAAAACATCTATAAATATTTGCATGCACAGACAGGAATGTAAAAACAATAACGTCACAAATCTGTGAAAGGACTAAATGCAGGAGCTCAGGAATCACAGGTGAAGGGTGGCAAGCATTTGTTCTGTTCTTGTTTTTATAGAGGGAAATTTATCTTACAGAAGGCAAAATTTTAACTGGAGAACGTCATCCAAAAATCAAAAGGCAACTGTTTAAGCTTAATGGGTCTGAAGAGAATAAAGAGTTGATAGTAATTTAACCAAAACATGGTTATTAGATATCTAAATGTAACTACATAATATCTCAACTCCTGCATTCTTGGAATTTATAATTTTGTCCATGGAACACGAGTCACCAGTTACAAATCTAGATGGGACTCTTAAGAACCCTATTAGACCATATTGGAAACTAAAGGAATAGAAACCAGGGTGTTCTTTCCTGCTGCCATTCAATTACTAGGCTAAACAATACTATTCCAAATTCGCGATAAATGCTCATGAATATTAAAAAATTACTAGTGGGTTACATATGGGGATATCCATCCAATCACTTGGTGTTTACCTTGCTGTTGAAATCTATTTTTAATAAATTGCTTTCTAACAAACATCTCATAGAAGTGAGGAGAGCCAAAATTAGTTCCAGGTAATAGAGAGTTTGAGAAGAGAGGGGGATTTAGAGACATTTTTTGATTCAGATATCTGTCAGCACCTAGCAGTTCAGGAACCCTCAAGTGTTCCTGTTTCCCAGTAGATTATCTCTGGTAGTGATAAACCACAATCAGGGGAAGATGAGGTTTTCTCTTGAGAAAGAAGAGGGGGGGAAGAAAAATAAATCCTTGATCTCTCATGTGTAGAAAGGACAAGTGCAGTGCCTGGCTCAGCCAGCTCAGGCCTCACTAAGTCCCACTTATCACCACTCCCAGCTTGTTCGAGATCCAAATCTGTGACTACACAGCTCAGAGTTTCCCTTTAACAGTATTTGGACTCACTGATGCTCCCCAGAGGTTCCACAGCAATAATTCCAGCACTCTGAGGAGTCCATTTGGCTCCTGGGCCCTTCTGCTGCAGATTTGGGGCAATCAAGCCTCGATCTGCATAAGAGCTGAGAAAAAGCTGCTCCAAATACAATGCCCAGCACTCAGCAAGAGCGTGAGCACCTATTTTGCTTTTCAAGAGAGCAGCAAATGAACAAAATGATGAGATGTTCCATCATTCCAAAAGCCCAGGTAGCAGCCTCAGAAGTGGTGTTATTTTCACACGTTCTCGTGGATTTGTGCTGTTGAACAGGAGATAAAGGCTCTTGGGAGGGGATTATTTCAGCACACTGGGAATGAAGAGCAATTTCTGACATTCTCCCAATTCTTCCAAGACAAAAACTTGAATTGTAGAATTTAGTCTCTGTTCATATTTAATTGGACATCTTCCTAAAAGCATTTAAGTCTCCTGACCCACTTGCAGAAATCAAGAGAGTTAGGTCACTTCTCATTCCCAGCATATTGATATAACCATTCCACTCCATTTTGTTCAGCTGAAAAAGGCTTTCCACTGAGATATTTATCCCCTTTTCTCTTCTTTTCACGTATTTTACAGCTCAGTAATATCCTTATAATAATTTTGTCAATAACCACATGACATCAAGCTCCTTGATTCTCCTTGTGACTGCAGCTCCATCAAAGATGCCTTCTGATAATTTAGTCATGAATACCTGCCAAGATAAAGCAATTCTTTCTTTACTGTAGATGATAAGAATTATAAACAGTATTCCAGATGGGGTGGCATAAATATTTCCCCCTCAGGACATGTTTTGTGACTGTTTTTATTGTCATCAGCAGCCCCCAGTGATCAGGTGGAGTCAGATCCTCCTCATCCATTATTTCTGACAGGCTTCACTCCTCGCATGCACCACCCTCATTGCCTATGTGCATGTTCTAGCACTGAATTTCCTTTCATTTCTCCTGCCTGCAAGGTCACAAAGGCTTCTCAACGTGATCCTCAACCTTCTTCTGTGCTGGCAGCACCTCCCAAACCTGAAACTTGGGTTTGGATCACAGAGAGCACAGCCTGGCCTGGACAGGAGGGAAGATTTCTCCTCTGAAGTTACCCACAATAGATTTTCTTTCACAACCTGTTCATACAATCTAAATTCATATTTTGATACTTTTCAAGTCCTGAAGCATTTCTTTGTTCACATTATTTCCTGCTACAAAAGAAACTTTACCAACAAGCACTGGAACTTGTAAAATGCCTACATAAACTGCAGAGGTGAATTTAACAACAGGAGTTCACCTTGCTTTGTATGCCCAGTACATAAAATAACACAAAAACCTATTAAAAGGCTCAAGAATCATTTGTGTACATTCTCTTCCATGCACAGTGAGGTGGTTAAGAACAAATAAATCCACTTAAAACTAGGACTGAATGTGATAGAAAATACTACACAACCTTATGCCCAGAAAATATTTGTTCATTATTTTGGGATGATTCATCCTATTCTTTTCAAGCTAATTCAGAGGTACTGGGAGTCAAGACTTACATCCAATGAGCTCCTTTTTTTTTTTGTAATCTTAGGTATTTTTTTACATCACAGAGCCACAAGGTGCTACTCCCTCCTCTAAAACTGCCCATTGTACAATTAAATAGAAAGAACTAATTATCAATTTTAGCTCAAAGTGCCCTTCCTCAGCACAGGTTTTATTTCAGACCTCAATGGCTCTTGGCCTGAAGACTCAAAACTCCAGCCAGCCTTGGTTTCCTTCCCCTCAAGCTGCAGTCAGGAAATTCACTGCAATTCCTGAACTCCCAGGAATTCCTTCCCTCCTGTGCCCATTTCTGACAGAAAACCAACACCTGTACAGAAGCTGTATTTAAGTCATCACTATCATCTATTACTGCAATGAAATTACCTGTTAGCTTACCCAAAATAATTCTTTCTTAGGCTCTGCAACTTAATATGTGACTGTAGCTCATGTCTCACAGAGAGAGGGATGAGTGTTTAATTCCAGTATGTATTTTTACCCAAATATCCAAGTGTAACTCTCACATCAAACACAAACTTCAATCTGTTCAGACTGGAAATTAAAGAAAACACGGTAAGCCATTATTTTTAGAGTTGTTTGTGGATATCTTGTGACCTGAGGCACTGCAGGCTTCTTTCCCTGAAAAGGTCATATCATTCTTCAGAACACTAAAAAGAACAAAAACGCTGAGATTCCTTTTATTTCTTTGTATCTCACTATTCTAAAGCAGGTCTGAAGTGAGAAACTGGCTGGGGCTTCAGAACTCCACTGGAGACATCTTCCAGCTAATCTGACCTCTTCTTTAACAGTAATAACTCAAAAAAAATGTAAGCGTTCAGACATGCCCTTGATTTGTTTTAAAGGGCACATTCTGCTTTTGAAAACAACATCAGTTCAGATAACTCCTAAAGCTTTCTGCAATAACAGATTCAAGGAACAAAATCAGGAATTTTACATCTTTAGTATTAACTCTTGAGCTTCCCTCCTGTTTTAATATCCTTTTTTTGATGACAGAGGATTTGTGAAACCCAGTTTGGCTAACTGATGGCCTCTGAGCTCTGCCACACTTTTGTAATAGCTGTGACACCAAACAGACTCACAGAGACTTTTAGTCCCTAAATCTGTCTCAGTAGGGAGTTGAAACATCAAAAAACAACCTCAGGTCTCCTTCAAATCCAATCCAATCTTACCATAATTTTTTAAAGGGAATTTGTAATCTTTATAAGACAGACAGGCAAAATTTTGCTGTACTTGAACTTATTTTCAACAACTTTCTAACCACATCCATACAGGACAAGGAATTTTTATTGTATGCTTGTTGGAACTGCAAATGGCAAAATTATTTCCTGTACTCCTTCAGTGATTACAACTCAACTTAATATATCCACAGACTGCTCTATCAATGGCTTTCACAGTAAATAGGAGAGCCTTGATTAAAAAAAGACATCTTGGTTTTCCTCTGTGTCAGAGGGGCAATTCCCCTTGTGTAGACACCAGCACAAAACCCACAAAATTCCAAGTGTGGATTCCCCATAAGCAGCTGATTGCTGTCTTAATAATACACCAGGAAAGAAAAAAAAAAAACCAAAAACATTATTTCAGGACTACATGATTTCAGATAAAAGCGTTTTGAGCAACTTTCATTGCCATTAGCAGCTCAGGTACAGAGCTCTTGAGAGCCAGATGATAATTAAGAGATTTCCATGCTGAGTGCAGGATGACAACACAAGTGCTGAGTCTGAGCCAGAGGTGAGGGCACTGCAATGAAAAATGAAAACACTTCTCTTAAACTAAGCACGCTAAAAAGTCATTGAAAATTCAAAGGTAAAACAAGATTTTAAAAAAAACCCAAACCATTCAAACTTGGCTTTGTCTTTTGGAGGATTTTAAGCAACACTTTGCAGCCAGGATCACTGGCACATGGGAATTTTTTTCTCAACTGTGTACTTTGATTTTTCTGCATAAAGTAAATGCTCCTCTCTGCTACCCCTCTGAGCCATTTTACACGTTTGCTACTGGCACACTTGCAGTTTGCTGTAATCCTTGTGTCAGTCTTTCATCCAAACTAATCCTTGATTTCAGTGACATCTGGGTAGTGAAGAAAAATAGTTCTTTGAAATTTTGCTATAAATTACATCTATAAAAACAACAGTCTGGTAGAAACACCACAGTTTCTTGTTTTCCAGATTTCTAAATATGGTGCAAGCCCCATCTAACATATTTTAATGTAAATATTTTAAAAGAGAGGGCGAGAAACAACCTTATTTTTTCTCTTTTGGCAATAAGATATAGGTAGACCTTTAAGCAAAAAGATCAATGTATCTTTATATATAAGCTGTAAATTTCAGCTTAGGAATCTTTTTGTGTTTTCCCAATTCAACATCAGAATTTCCAAACACTAAAAACAATCTTCACCCTCTCATTTGTGACATAATTGTTGTCATTTCACTGGGGCCTCAATGCCTGCCCATCTCAGGGTATCTGCTCTGATGTGATAAGGCCAAGAGCTCTGCAGGATAATAACACTCCAATTTATTCACCGGCAAAAGTAATCTGCTCCAAAGTGCCTCATTCTGGTAACAAGCCTCAAAATGACGCCTCTAAAACGGCCTAATCTCAGTAAAATGTGTTTCCCAGTGTAAGAGGCTTCTCTATTCTAGTGCACAAGTTCTGGTCAAATGAGAAAGAAACCCCATTTATCTGCCCCTTCATTCATCTGAGACACCTTTGTCCCTTTGCTTTTGGTCTGGCAAAGCAGGAAATTCCACTTCCATGTCCCCATTAGGTCACAGCCACCAGTTTGTGTTCAGCTCCTTAATCCTTCTTGACCTATATCTCCCATATCATAAAAATAACTCACTGGAGTAAAACCTAATTCAGGCCCACAGAGTTGTTCCAGGAGAAATGAACCTTACAGGCTGTGCATACAGCAGGGCAGAAATCCCATTTAACTCCTTTTGACCTGAAAAGAGCGAGCCATAGCAAACAGGCTGTACAATTCCTGCAGGACCAGGCAGGGAAATGCCCTTCCTGCTTCCCCTGGACTGCTCTATATATAGATGTTATTAATATCTGACCATAAAATTGTCTACTCCCTCTCAGATTTAGCCACAGAAATTTTTAATAAGTAATGTGTCTAATGTATTAGATATTAAACTAGACATTAGCTGCCAGATCTCACTAAGCTGTGCAAAATTATTGTAGCTACTTATCAAGGTGATATCTGCTGCAATCTCATTTTTAACAAAGCACCGTAAAAAGCAAAATTCCTCATGCAAAATTCATGGAAGGACCTTGTCATTGCCCCTAATCAAAAGGAGCAAATGAGCTCTGCCACAGAAATCCATCTCTTTCCTCCTGTGTGTATAAATAAGGAACTTCTGCTTCCTGATGAATCTTCAGAAATCAAGCTCATCATTCTCACTGACACAAAGCCACTTAAATGACAAATAAACATAATAAACCTTTGCCTGCCCTCCTTATTTAACGTGGCTTTTGCACCACTTCCACACTGCTAAATTCCATTTCTTTGCAAGCACAAACTAGAGGTGCTGCCATCCAGGTTCTCAGCTTTTATGTCTTGAGTATTTTTAGTTTCATGCCCCTTGTTTGCTGTGCTACTCTTTTGAAATCATGAATTTATGCTCTAAGCCAGCCATGAAGTGTGCTCATTTAATTAAGTCTCATATGTGTACAAAAGAAACCTGCTATGGACATTGATAGTTATCCACACAGCTGAAAAATAAACCCAAAACAGCAAAACTGGGTAAGGATAAAATTCCTCATTAATGAATCAAACACAAAACTTGGCCAAAGGATTGGTACCACATCAGAAAGCAAGAGGGGGGCTTAATTAATTACATGAGCCTAAATATATATTCAGATTTTTTTTTTAGCTTTGAAGAGCAGACAAGTCCAAAATACTTCAAAACAAATTCATTGAAAGGACAAAAAAAGTCCTCAAGTGTGCAAGCTCGTGCCCACCACAGGACAGGGCACTGCACATGGAATATTAACTGTTCAGCAGAAAGCTTTGTCTGGCTAAAACTGAAATCTGCGATGGTGAGTGCTAATAATTAGGGACTGATTAATGATTCACTGCCAAATTTGTAAGCTTGGACTGAATTCTTCCCCACTGCTTTTATTCCAAATTCCATCAACATTGTCAAATACTGGGAACTGCAGTGACACAAACCAAAGGAAAGCATTCCAACCCAAAGCAAGAACTCCAGCTTGGGCTGACCCCAATCTGCTTCAGGCAGCTGCTTAGGTGGTCCTGACTTGGTTTTCTCTTAGTCTGGAGCATTTCCTGCTCCCTGATGAAAATCACTGATGAGTCTAATGAGCATTGGAGGAAGGCTGACCCGAGGGTGAGGAGGGATGGTCTGAGCCCTTGGTTACTCACACACTCCATGTACCCATCCCTCAGTCAACCTGACAGACTCCAAACATGAAATTCACTGAAAGGAAAACCTGATTGTGAACCATGCTGTCCCACACACACCAAACAGCCTGGGAAATGCCTTAGACTTTGTCTGAATGCACTTAGATTTTATGTCTGAATAACCCCCTGGGGGGGAGGGGGGAAAAGAAAAAAAAAAAAAGAAATTAAATGGTTGAATTATTGAAATAGTAATAATAATAATGTCGCAGACTTCTTTTATGAAAAATCCTTTCCTTAGGATTTTTCCTCCTGAGAAGCTGGGAGGCCTCAGGAACAAAATGCAAACAATGGTTATCTGCTGCTGTGGAATGCAACAGGTGCATCTGTGGTTGTTGCTAATTAATAGCCAATCACAGTCAGCTGGCTTGGACAGGGTCCGAGCTACAAACCTTTGTTATCATTCCTTTCTTTTTCTATTCTTTGCCAGCCTTCTGATGAAATTCTTTCTTCCTGTATAGTTTTAATATAATATATATCATAAAATAATAAATCAGCCTTGTGAATCATGGAGTCAGATCCTCGTCTCTTCCCTCATCCTAAGACCCCTATGAACACTGTCACATAAAAATATTCAATAAAATTTTAAAAAATCTTGAATATTTAATTGAAAAAAAAAATCATGATTGAATATGTGCTCAGCAAAACCTCCCCTGCTCCAACCCCTGAACTGATTTGAGGGGTGCAAATCAGAGCACACTGAATAGCACAGAAATGGAGCAGTGAAATGTGAATATCCCAGAGAACACAGCCAGGTAAATTGGTTTGCTCCAAGGGACCTGAGCACCTCCACTGCTCTGCCTGCACGGATTTAGGGCACTCAGCAACGGCTGCTCATGGCAAAGCACAGGAATGATGCTCCAGACCATGCAGAAATGTGATTATTGTGCTGACGAGGCTGTGCTCCTGCAGGAGCACGGTGTGGCCCTCAGGACAGGGATTCTGCAGCTCTCAGATGCAGCAGGGAACACCAACACTGAGTTTGTGCTCTCCTCATCCAGCCCCACACACAACCATGTGAGAGGCAGCACGAGGAGGTTAATGGCAGTGAACTAGAATAAAACTAAATGTCACTACATGTTACTTTTCTGTAGAACCTTCTAAGCAGATAAGACGTGTTCAGGAAGCTGTAAAATGTGCCCTTTCCTTACAAGAAAAAGGTCAGCTCTGTGCTAACAAATTGTAATTGGTTAGTCATAAGTGATCATATCAGCAGCTGGAATATGGTGCCTTACATGTAATTTAAATATTGGTACAACTGCTGCAGTCACAGAGAACCCCACTTTGCACTCTGCAAACTCCTGCATGCATTAAAATGATGCAATTCATGAAAATATGAACACAATATCATGTAGAAGGAAGAAATTACCAATTTCACAGCAATGAAACATGCTTAAATAACCAATTATACAGTTGCCTTTGGCATTAAAGAGCAATAGCAGAAATCCTTCACCACAGCCTGGGATTCAGTGGCTCTCTGCTGCTTTAAGGGACCAGCTCAGAGCACTCAGCTCTGCTGGCTTTCAGAGCACTGAAGGAGCAGTTCTGCTGTTCCTTGCGTGCATCACTCAGAGCTGAATTTCCCTTTGCACAGTTTGTAAAGAACCACCCAGCACATTTATAAAGAACCACCCAGCACACAGAGCACCGGGCCATTGCCCTCCTCTTCTCTCTCAAGAAATAAAAATCAGCAGCAAAGACAACATTAATCTGCAAAAATCCAGCACCACAAATGCAATATTGTGATGGTTTTGTTGAGGTAAAAGAAACCAGTTCTTGTCTCAAGGTCAGATGAGACTTTTGCTATGCGCCTATAATTTTTGTGGCACAGTGTTGTTATTATTAAACAATTTATTTTTTTAATAGCTGTGTGGTTATTTGAGCATTTCTCCCTGTTCTGGTGTCCAGAGTTCTCTAGGTCCTTAACAAGTGTTCCATTCAAAGGGGTTCAAGTTATGGGGCGCGGAAAGACTTTCCTAAAAAATATAATTCCTGAGCCTCCCCCTGCTGAGAAAGGCCAAGTTTAAACTCAGTTCAGAACAACCTCAGGGCTGTTTCAGTGATTCCTTACACTGCCACAGCACATACCATGCTCAGTAGTAAAAAGCAAATTATCAATATTAATTCCCAGGCACTAACAAGCCTGTACAATGAGGCTGTGGGTGTTTTTTTCCCTTTGAACACTGCATTGAGTGGTGTATTTCAAAGCTGACAGGGCCCTTCAAAGCTGACGTGCACACACTGAATGCTGATGCTTGTGAGGCAGGAACAGCGCATTCAGCTCTAACACATTCAGAGCCACCCCAGTAAAAGTTACTCAAGGTAATATTCTGTGAAATGCAGGGAAAAGATGCAATCAGTGAGCAGAAATGCTGCAGCTCACCTTGCTCTGAAATCCCCTTTTGGCACTGCCAGGGCTGCTGCCCAGCTGTGCTCACTCCCATCACTCCCAGCTACAGCAACATTTACCTACTCAGAACCTAAAAAACGGGATTAAAAATGACTGAAGTTGTTATGGTTCCTGTGTTCTTTTCAAAAACTGGACTTCTATATCCTTCAAGACAACACCCACTTGTATCTTGCAGAAAAAGTTGGGTTTATCCTAATTAATTAAACCTAAAGGATTATTTATAAAGTTCATTTGATTCACACTGAGCTGTACTCACAGGTAATGTAGTTCTTCACAGAAAGGTGTCAACTCTGCTCAGCTCAGAAAGCAGATCAACACAATTGCCATTTTCTGCTTCATTTCTAATGTTAGTAAAAGAGAGAAAAAAGAACCAAAACTCAGGAAACTTCTGCTGATATTTCAGTCCATTTTTAAATTTTTATATCTAGGTGTACAGATGGCAAACATTTGAATTGCACTGAGGCAAATGAAGTGTTTAATTTCTCCAGCTAAACCAGGTTCTGAGGGGTTCAGAATTTAAATTCTTTCTTGAAATGGCTTAGCACTGAATCTTCTTTTATTTCTTTGGTCTCTCTTTGTCCAAGTTAGATTTTTGTAGTATGACTATGTGAAAACCAGAACCAATGATAGTAATTATACTTTAGATGACACTGTCTCACTTAAAATTGTAATTTTAGGGTAAGTTTACTATTCAACCTATTTCAATATTTAATTTTGAAATGCAAGGAGCTCCCTGATCCCCTCCTTTTAAAGCAATTTTCACTTTGAATTCCCTTTTGGGTGCATAAACCTGCAGGAAATGCAATGCTGCAATCAGCCCATGGGTAATTCACACCTGAGTTTGTGCCACAACTGTTTCATGTTTGTTTATCCAGTGAGCAATCCAACTGCCCTCAATGTCAGCATTGTTCTCTGATAATAAAAGCAATATTCTAGGCTAAATTATGCACCTTGCCTGCAATTTGGAGGCTGCAGAGAATCTCTCATCCTTTTCTGAACCCTTTCCAGAGCAGCTGGGACTGGAAATGAAACTCAAGGTGGCAGCTTTGCCAGGAACATCCCCATTTCTTTCTTACTTTAATCTTTTAATCCTACTAATCCATATTATTTACTCTTTTTTTTCTTCTCTCCTGTGTCTAAACTGATGCTTCTGTCCTTGCCAAGGCACTTTCTGCTCGTCCTTGTTTGTTGTTTCCTCTGTACTTTGAAAGGAACATTAGAACAATGTTTGCAATAAGTTTCAGGGGTTTTGACAGGACCTGAGCTGATCTAAGGTGAAGATTTAAAAGGTATTTTCAATCAAGTAATGAAGTTTTAGAAGAGTTTCCTCATGACAGTGATGATTTAGTGATAGAATTTGAAATTTTACTGAAAGGACTGCATGACAGATTTTATCTAAAATTATCATAGTCTATGATAATAGCAATGAGCTGAAAGAGGAGAGATTTCCATTAGCACTAATATTCCTACACAATGATGGAAAATCAGAGTATCATAAAACGGTTTAGGTTGGAAGGGACCTTAAAAATCATCTCATCCCATCCCCTGCCACGGCTGCTCAAAGTCCCACCCAAAAAAACACTTCCAGGGCTGGGGGGCTCCCATATTGAGGTGAGAGCCTTATTTTAAATAAAACCAAATACCTATTATTTCATAACTTGCTTTGCAAAACATTGCTTTTCAACTACTCAAGATTGTGGCATGAACTGATGATGCCTTTTGGGTTTTCCATCAAAGTTTGCTACACAACTTGTACCTGAGTCGACTAAAATAACAGAATTCAATATTTATTCACAAGCAGATCAAATTTTGTTCCTGGTGTTCATCCTCCTCTCCTCGCCATACACAAACACAAATAACCCCACCAGAAATAATTCCACATGCTCATCAAGTCCCAAAGAGGAGTTTATCAAGCCCCACTCAAGCCTTCCTAATGGACTTCCTTGCCATAGGACACTTCATCACCTTCACAAATTCATTTTCAGTAGGCACAATTTAATTTGCAGCAGACAAGATTAAAAGGTCATAAACAAAACACTGTCATTCAGTTTGCCCTTTCAAGTCAGTTCCAAACATGATCCATGATCTGCTCCATTGTGCTGAATTGGGTGTGACCACCCAGCCTCTCCAGGATCCACCTCCTTATCATTATTTATTTAAAACCTGCAGCACTCTCACAGGGAGAAATCTGAGCACCAAATTCACAGCCACAACCTAGGGATGCACCTGGGCACCTCTGACAGCCACAGGCTGCAGGCTTGGAGGTCACGTTGCTTTTTTAGATCAAAAAATGCCAACTAACAAAACATAGAAAGTAATCAAGGTGCCATAGTACCACAGCTTTTAATACAAATTAAACCAGAGAGGATCCATATTTCTGAAACTGAGTTGAAATACAAATTTCAGTTGGATTTCTGTTTGGCTCTGTGGTTTTTTTGCAAAAAAAAAAACAAAACAGTGTCAAAACCATGAGACTGATACTAATAAGCATTTACTATTGAAGTGAAGAACACAAGAACACTTTTTGGAACAGGTCTCTGATATTCCATCTCACATTTAACCTTTAATTACGAAATGAGAGGGACGAAGTAGTTCAGTTTGCTATTTTATCGTGATTAGGATTGAAATGAGTTCAGGTGTTTGCAGCACAGTGGTTAGGCAAATGGGGAGGGTAATTTGCAGAAATGGCCACTATTTCTCACTCAATGGATTTGAAATATCCTCAAATTTCATGCATAAAATCTTCATCTTTGCCCTGATATTTAAGAGGCAGGGGCTCTTATTAACCTGAGATGATTTTCTGTTCCACTGACATTACATCCTAAATTTATATTGTTACAGCAGACTGAATATTCCCATAATGAACTTGCTCATAATGCAACCATTAATATCTCTGTTCAAATCCAGAGTTATTAAACATTTAATTTTGTTGTTGTTGGGGAGAGATAAAACTTGGGGTGGCATTTTCAGCTGGGATTCCCTGTTCCTGTATTTGTTGTTTTTTAAAGGGACATCAGTAGAATATTTTAAGCCTTTCAGAATGCATAAATACCATAGAAAAGCTAAAAAACTGCTTTTAAATGGGCTAAACTGTAGGAAAATAACCCAAATAGCATAGTCCAGGTAAAAAAAAATATTAACACCATATGTTCAGGTAGAGGAAACAACAAAACACCTACTGACAAAACACTGGATGTAAGGGAATTCTGGAAGGTAAAAGGTAATCACCTCAATTTTTCCTAAAAAGAAGTTTTCCTGAGTCACAAAAATCATTACTTCAGAGTATCCAAATTCATTTTAAGAACAATCATGCCAGGCATCATGTCAGTAGTGAAAGAGAGATGAAAACTTCCTATTTTCCAAGAGCACGTACATGCAGTACAATGAGAACTGAATTTCTTGCATCCCCAAGAATTCCTCCAGGACAGAACTGAAACCAGTTCACCTCTTTTGCAGAAAACATTTTCCCTAAATCGCTTCACAAGTGCAAAACCCTCCTGTAGCATCAATCAGACATAACTCACTGCCGTCAGTAACCAAGTTTACTCCCTGTCATATTAGAACCGCTGAAAGAATCATTAAATTTTTGTTTTTTTTTTTTTTCATTCTCCAGCTGAGCTGTGTTTTCATTTTCGTGTGGCAGATGCTGCTCCAGCCTGGGGTGTGCATCCCACAGCCTGCTGAGAGCCCAGGCAGGGCCAGCAGAGGGATGGCAGCTTCATGAATAAACATTTGCTTAAAAACCACATTATTTCATCACATTCCCCTTGCTCCTCGTCTGTAAATTGAGGCGGCACCAAGGAAAAGCTGCTGCAGTGCTCGAGATTCTGCTGGCACAGAGACTGATGTGGGCCCACAGAGGCCTTTGTGGAACGGCAGCAGCCCCAGATTCACAGGCTTCCCATGGAGATCATTATTCCAGCCCTCTGGGGGCTCCCTTTCCCTCCATTTTTTACCATGATAAAGCAGGGAAAACGTGGGAGAAAGAATGGGGAAAATACTTTAATTTTCAGCATTTGGGTTTTGTTCTTTGCAGTGTGGGTTCCCTGGCAGCAGCAGGATCACATTAAAGGGGGACAGCAGGAATTCCCACAGCACAGGAAATTCATCCATCCTCAGAAATTATTCCTGGTTGCAGATACCCAAAATTGAAACGCATTTCAAGAGTCACCTTTTGCTATGTGCAGAACTTGCCTTGAGAATTAGGTGTTTTAATATTTAAATGGACATTCCAAAGTAGCAGGCACTTCAAAAGCATCACCTTAGGCTTTACTACTCAAATAAAGGAGTCACACAAAATATATAAAAATGTGCCCTTCTCCAATTCAACTATTCCTGCTTTTTCTTTTCTCTTACTATTTCTAAATATTACACATGTGTCATATAGAAAACAAACTGTGTCAGGAGAAAAAAACCCAACAACTAGAAAAATTAGCAAAAGAATTACCCTAAAACCTTCTGGAAAAAGGCCAAGGGCTATTCCAGCTGATGATATATAGAAGTAAATGTGCAGTTTTCTTTAGTTTTCTCCTCAAGCAAACACCTCCCACAGCAACTGCCACCACATGAGGAGAAAGAAATCCCTGAAATAAGCAGTTCTTTTTTCACCTCATAAAGAGGAAACATGCTGGGAAAGGCCACGCTTAGCACACTTGTTAGGGCTTGATGGAGGAGCTGTGGATTGAAATATTCATTCTAAATTAATTTCTGGTGGTCAGCGTTGAGTATGGATGTCCTGCACTATCCCAGCAGCTACAAATTAATAAATATTCTACGTTTGCATAACAGTTTCACTATGATTTGGGCTGCCCCCCCCCTTTTTTTTTTCTGTGCAAATCCTTTTTTCTCACCTTCTGCAGCCTCTCATTGCTCTGCTTAGAAGGCAAGGAATTACTTAGCTGTGCAACACTGCTTAACTAAACTTGTCAAAAATGAAAATATCATCTGTACTGGTATAAGCTACACTTTTTGTATTCAAAAGTGTGCTATAAGCACAACCCCATTTACCCATTTCTCAAATAGGCACCAGTTATCTCTTCTGTTTCTAGAAGGGAAGGCACTCAGCAATATTAGCCATCTATATGCACTGCAGGGGACAAACAAAAATCCAAATTCACATTGTGAACGGGCATAAACTATTTCCTTTCTTACCATTCTTTCCACACAGCCAGGAGTAGATGATAATTACACTTTTCTATCCAATGGTTGTCTTTGTCCACATTACAAAAGGATGTGAGAGCTATTAATGAACTCTGTGGCCTTCTGGACTGACAGAAATGTGCTTTTTTCCCATAAAACCAATTTTCAAAAAAACCTGAAGCCGCATGTCCAACCCAACCTGTTCAGTTCCTAAAACAAGTCCTGAGGGAGAGGGAAATAGTTGGAGATAGTCTGGATTTTAAACCTCATAGGATAATGACCCATCTGAGCTTCGTGATTTGGGTTTTTTTGTTGACTGGTTTATTATTTTATTTTATTAAATACACATATTAATAAAATGTGTATTTAATATACATACTATTAAACATACATATATTATATATATGGATATTTGTTATATATTAAACATATATAACAAATATATACAGTTTATATATAATATTTAACTTGTATATATTAATATATAAAAAATATACAATATATATTTTATTGCATATTTTAATATATAATATGTATCATACATAACAATACATATAATTTTATTATTTATTTTATATTATAATATATAATATTTATATTAAATATTCTAGAAATATATAATATTTATATACTTTTTAATATTTTTTGTATATATATATATATATATGTATAACATTTTATGCATAACCTTTTATATATCAGCATCATGGATCCACTTGGAACTGGCAGGAGAGAGGAGTTTCCAAAGCCTCTCTCTGCAGAGCCCTCACCCCGGATGCCATGCTGCTCCTTAACACCACCCTCCATCACCCTGCCTGCTCTGAGCGTTACTTTAAGCCCTATAAATGCCAATTTACTGCCATTGCAAAACCCACTTCTGCACCACAATGAAATCCTGTGTCAGCAGCCCAAAGCTCCTCCAACATTTGCATAAATCTCCATTTCATTCAGGAAGCCCTCAGTGAGACCAGCCCAGCAGACAGGAACAGGATTTCAGGAGCTGTGGCAGCACTCTGCATTCAGCAGCGTGGTACCCACACAGCTCTTGGGAGAATAAAGGAAATTATTTTTCCAAGGAAAGCTTTAGATGTGCACCTTCCAAGGCCTCGTGTTCTGTTGGAATACAATGGCGGAAGCTCCCTGTGGTGGTGACTTTCTTTGCTCTTTTTGTTACATCCTTTTCTCAATCTTCCTATGGATTTTGGGGTTTGGTTGGTCTTTACACACTGGAGTAAAAAATCAAGGTTTGGGAGCTCCAGCTTGGGAGGGAGGTTATCAAATTGCCATTGATCAGTTTACTTGCCCATCTACCTTTCCACTCCAGCGTTTTTTGTGCTCAGCAGCAGGGAGGGGATGGAGCGAGAGGCCGGGCAGGGAGATGGGGCCACGACCCTGATGGGAGCAGCAAAGGGAGCGTGAACTCCAGCAAAGGCAGAGGGCAGGAGGGAGACAAAACAACCCCTCAGAACTCCAACAGGGCAAAAACTGCACTGAGGGACAGGAGCAGCTCGGGGCAGTGAGGGGAGGCTCAGAGGAAGTGGAACAAACAGAAATGGATACACAGAGATAAAGAATCAGGAGAGCCGGAAAGAGCCACACGTTTTACAGCGCATCAGCCGCTGCTGCAGATGTGGGACCTGCACTCATGGCAGTGTCTGTGCTCCTGCAGAGCTTCTGCTCAGCACAGGCCACTCTGAACATGCCTGAAAATAACCCATGGCACAGTAACACAAAGATTTAGGGGCAGAAATAATTAAAATACCTACTGTGATTTCATTTATAAATGTAATAAAATGCACTTTCCAAGCCAGAGCACGTGTTCTGTATGCAGTATTTAACACTCAGATGATATCACACCTATAGATCTATGTAAAAATCATGTACATCTGAACTAACAAAGAGCCAAACTGATTATTAGCATGGAGGTCTATAAATGCAGTATATTTTCATTTTTGTTACTGATAAGAGCCTAATATTTCCTTATGGCATTCAGTAATATTTATGTATAAACTTATGTACGGCCATGCAGCAATATTTGTTTTGAGTGCCAATTCTCAATGTGTAATTATGAAATAAAATTCATGTCAGAGAGACATTTCCCTACATTTTTCAAAGCAAAGAGAAAAGGCTGAGGAAGATGTTTAAATTCACACAGCACACACTGGACTATGGAGAAACAGAGCCACAAGGTTACTGTGCAGAAATTAAAATCTCACCACTACCTACAAATATTCCAACAAGCCATTTTCTTAAAGAAGAAATTAGTGATGAAAGGTGTGAAAAAAGCCATTGGGTCACTGCCACCCTTCACAGAACCTTGCAGGAGATGCAATGGGTCCCAACAGGAAAATTGGTGTGGAACATCAAATAAATATCTCTAAAATATTTTTAAGTCAAACTTGGCTCACTAAACTTGTTCAGACTTACAGCTGCTGATGCATAAATAGATGAAGGGATATTATTTACCAGCTTCAAAAATGTGAGTTCAGCCACATTGGTGTATCCTGTGCATCCACTCCCTCATGTCTCAGCACAGGACTGAGACAGACACAGTGCAAGCCCAAAGCTAATTTTAGTAATGAAACATTAGCCTTTGCTGTCTGATAATTAATAACACACTGTTTGGTTCAACAAGGACATAATTAAAGTTTCAAATGCAAGCATTATAAATTACAGATACTTTGGGATTATAAATCTCTTTAGTGTTTTTTTTTAATGAAAATAAATTGAACTGACATTGTTCCAGAGGAGTTGACTCATTTCACCTTCACTCCCAGTATCTGATTAAGCTCTCTGTCCTTAGGAAATATTTGAAATATCTTCCTGGGAGCCACGGGCTGAGCACCACCCAGTGCCATAAAGCAAGCCACCACAAAATCCATCACCATTGGCTCCGTGCATAACCTGGCTGCTCCTGGAGAGTTAGGAACTTTACATTAAAGGCTGAAATAATTACTTTAGGCTTCATGGATACATGAATATTTCTATTATGCTACTTGATCATCCCTAAAATTGCAAGTTTATTAAGAGGTCCCCAGCACAATAACCTGGTCCACTCTGATTAAAAGAACTGCATTCCATTTCTGTCATAAAGCACAGATGACAGCAGCAGGGTAAGAGAGGCTCAAGACTCAATTGATATTTAGCAGAAGACAAAGTAAATGGAAATTATAACAATAATAAAGTGTAATGGTATCTACTTTCTCAAAAAAAATATTTACAAATGCTTTGATCTGAAATGTCTGATTAAATGGGAATATGGCTCATCCTGCTCCATGTCTGAAGCCAGGAGTGATTCCAAGCAGACATTCCATTATTTCCTTAATGGGAATCATCCCAAGTCTCAAGCAACCCTAAATCTTCACGTCTATTTACATAATAAATGTGCAGAAATTATGAAAAGTATTTCTCTGTTTAAAAACCTTATTATATTATGGGCAAAACTTAGAGCCAAAAACAAAGAGCAGAACTAGCGACTGGCACTCAAAAGAATCATCTATTTTCTGTCTTGAACCGGGCAAACAGAAGACATTTCAGTTTTGATCAAAAGGGCAAGACAGGTTATGCACAAATTTTTCTCTCCTAACAGTCTGATTGTATTAAAAAGAAAATCACTAAAATGTAATGAGCAAACCTCCCAAGTACTCAGCAGAGCACCCCAAGCCCTGGGTGTCCTGTGAGTTTTCTGCACAGAAAACTCAGTGGAAACTGAGGTGATGTATCTAAAGATGAAAAATATTGCTCTTTATTGCGGAAAAAGTTTTCCTCACCTGAATCTCAATTTAAAGAACAATTTCAAAACCATGCAAACTTTATTAAAGCATTATTTTATAAAAGACTGAGTCTGTGCCAAATTAACACTAAAGAGAATTAATCTCTTTTTCTCTCAAAACATTTCCATGGAATTCAAAATAAATACTGCCAGGCAAAGAAACACAGACGCTAAAACAAACAAAAGTGCAAGGAGGAACTCTCTGCTCTTCCATTATAATCTTATTTTCTCTGGAAAATTAGATTTCTCACACTATGCACGTATCCCTTCACAAGAGCAAGGGAATTTCAGAAACTTCAGGAATGTCAAGTGGTTAGAAAAAAAGATTACACAAATTCACTGAAAGAGGTACATCAACCTCCACAGAAATAACATTTTCCAGAGAAAAGCAACGTATCATCACCTGCCCCAAAACCTCCATTGACTGTGCCACACTCAGGGTTTGACAAAGCCGATGGAGGGTTTATCCTGGTGACAAAGAGGATGGAAGGATTGTCCCCGGAGGCTGCACAGGCTGTTGGCTGGTGCCAGGGTGCATTTTGCAGCCAGAGGGATCAGGGCAGCCACAGGTGCTGGGATGCAGAGCAGGAGCTGCTCTGACTCACCAGAACATCATTTTCCAGGAAAGAATCAACCCTCCCAAAGGGTAACTGCTGCTAGCACTTGATTTAAAAGGTGCATTCGTGTCATCAGCTGAGCCGGTGCTGCTGCCTCTCAAGTGATCTTTAGCGCTGCTTTAAAGGTACTTAAAACACAGCAAATGTAATAATTCAACTCAAACTTCTAACTTGTTTTTGGGTTTAGAGCTTTCCTTTCTGTTTCTGGTGGCTGCTAAGGGACACAAACACACCGTGACACAAAAAAACCTCACCAAATTAGAAGCACAACCACTCACACAGTGACAAAAATCCCACTAAATGAGGAGCGAGGCAGAGATGCCTCTCCACTCCTAAATCCATATTTTCCTTTCCTAACAACCTTACTGATTGTATTAAAAAGAAAATAATAATTAAAATGTAACTGCAGACTTCCCAAGCAACACCCTAAGCCCTTTACATGGATCTCCTATGAAGGAGCCATGGAAGATTGCACAGAAAACTCTGCAGAAATTGAGGTAAAACCAATAATATAACAAATATTGCCTTTTATTGTGGGATACACAGGTTCTCACCCACCCAAAAGAGAAAGCAGCATTTCTGCTGGGCTGAGCCCAGCTGAGGGTGTGCAGCCAACTTCAAACTGGGAATATCTGCATGGAGGGAGGGGATTATGGGGATTATCTGTCAATATGGGGATGTAAATCTAGATCAGTGCATGGCAGTGGGAGCTGAGGTACCTGCTGTAAATCAGTGTTCCAGCAGGCTTTGGGAGCAGTTACCACATGGCTGGGGTTTTAAAAAAAGTTGCCACAACTCCTTATTTTTACAGATGATCAATGCCCATCAAAAAGCTGTTTTCTCTTCATAGACCAACTTTTTGCTGCCTGGAAATTAAAATAATGCCCATTTCTCAGCCACCATATCTATTCACTAGATCAAGTGGCTGGTTGGTATAACCGGGCAGTGACCACTTTTAACACTCAGTCATTTAATTTATTTTAATTTTCTTTTTTATACAGGCTTTCAGAAGGAGCAATAAAGAGTGATGGAATCACTGACAAACTACACATTTTAAGAAGTGCAAGTGAAAAGAAAACTCTCTTCAGGCTGAGATCTCCCCATTTTATCTTCATTTCTTTTCTCAGAAGTATTTTACCTTCTCTTCCTGCACCCTGCAGAAAATTAAGCCATAAATCCTGAATTTACTGGGTATAAGTAGAAGGGAATATGGAATTGTGAATGAGTTTCTATGAGCAGCACTGGTTTTATCTGAGCACAAAGGCAGGAGCAGCCTGGAGAGAGAGGGGCTGTGACTTTGGGGTGGGAGCAAACCAGGAGGGCGAAACTTTGCTGGGTTCCAGATCCAGCACAGCAGATTTTCCTGAATAAAACACTCCAACACTGAGCACAAATCCTGAGCCTTGCACTTCAACGAGTTCCCCTTTATCCCCTCTCCTCCTCTGGTCAAGAAAGCAACAGAACCAAATCCCAGAGCAATAGAAATCAGGGGATTTGTTTACCTAGCCCACAAATGCCTAAATACTTATGCTACTGAAAAAATAAAAATTAAATATTAAAATACTAATAATTATTAATACATTATTATTTAATTATTAACTATATTATTAGTTATAATTACTAATTATTCATCATTAAATATTAGAATAAAAATACTTAAGTTACTGGAAAAAATTAGAGTGGGAAAGGACAAGCAATAAATTATTATAAATAGAAACAAATAGTAAAACTAGAAATAAAGACAACTATTAATTTACATAATTAAACTGACAACCTTACAGCTCTCTGTATTTTTTCCTGTTCATATAACAGAACACCAAGGAAGGATCAGGCACACAGAGCAACAAGTGCACATGAAATGATTTCTGTACCACAATGAGGAAGATTAAATGCAAAAAACAACTACAAGCAGCTGTGGTGACAGTGCAGAAATTTTTAAATTAATAAAGGCTAAAAAGCACTCACCAACTCCCACACCCCTTGTCTTTGCCAAGACAAATTGGGCTGGATAACCCTGAGGTCTCCTTTTCATCTGATATTCTAAATTCTGTGTCTATTGTAAATTCTGTGATATCTTGGTGCTGTTCAGGTCAATCAGGATTTGAGCACAAGCGTAGGGTTAAACCCATGTTCACATCTAGCAATCAATTCCAAGTAATAAATTAGCAGAGAAGCATCCCTAGAATCATAAATATTTTTTAAAAGCCTGCTATAAATGATTCAACATCAGAAGAAATCTGCAGGAATGCTGATTAGAGGACAAGGTTGTACAAGCACAGTACAAAATGTGATTAATTTCACAGTAATTAACACCATATGCAGCTTGTGCATCACACAGATCAGTATATAGAAAGTGTTGTTGAAAACACATTAGTACTTAAAAAATAAAAATTGAGAAATCACAAAAGGAGTTATTGAGTGATTTTAACTGAAGCCCAGCCTGCCTTTGTGCCACAAGTCCCATCCCAATTCCCTGCTTTTTCCTCCAAGTGATCACAGCCCTAAAGTGGTTTTAAATTGCTATTGTATGAAAAGGCAAATTATTTTAGGAGGTTAGAAGTCATCCTGTCACCCTGCAATTTCTTTAATTACAACACTGTGTAGGTGGAGAACGTGAGAAATCCGTGTGAGGTGTCTCTGATAGAGAAGTTGGATACTCCTCATAGAGCACACAAGGCCAATTTAAGAGAGAATTGAAGTTCTGCTCAATTGTTGGGGTTTCTGGGCCACCACTGCTCCCAGCACAGTTATTTCATACCCCGCTATTTAATCTATTTATTTATTTCATACCCCGCTATTTAATCTATTTATTTATTTCATACTCCGCTATTTAATCTATTTATTTATTTCATACTCCGCTATTTTATTTATTTATTTCATACTCCGCTATTTCATTCCTGGAAGAAAAGCACGGGTAAAGAGCTCGAGAAACTTGAGAAGAGTTTCAGGACTGCCTGGGAATAACCAGGAGCCCTTGCCCAGCAGAGATTTATTTATTTCCCTCCTGCACTGGCAGAACGTTCAGCTGCTCACTAATAAAAAGCAAGGAGCTGTGATGCAAGATTTATACAGCAATAATGAGGGGATTTGTTAGCATGGCTCTGATTATTTGTAATGAAAGGCTAATGAAACTAATAAAGCTCCATCACAGCCTGCAGGGATGGCGCCAGAAGCCAGGCAGGGTGTGGGAATCAGGTTGGGAAGGGTCTTCAGGAAATCAAGAAAGGAGCAGGTCCCACCCGCCCCTGAGGATGCTGTAGCCAACCCCAAGCCTGTACCAGAACTGCTCATCCCAAAATCACAGCAGGTTTTTGGTTTGCAGCTTACTACCCAACATCAAACAAACAACAGTCAAGAATTTTGAACCAACTTTATCATGCCAAAAAATCCCCAAAATCTCTTCTAGGTGCCCTGAGTTTTAAAGCCATCCAGAAGCCTCTAATCCCTTTGAAATTCTATTGACTGGAAGAGAAGCACACCTCCAAAAGTGACTTTTTCCTTGTAAATACCTGACAGCTAGCACTGGAAAACATGATTTAGAGTTTCCCATGATCAAGAGTTTCCCCTCCAGAAGCTGCTGAGAGCAGAGCAGGAGGAGCTGGGGCAAAGACCAAGCCCAGCAAAGCCCCAAGAGCCTGCACTGAAGGTCACTCTGAAGGTCACTGTGTATTCATGCCTGCAAATCGTGGAAAACTGAATTTACTGGGCTACACCTGTGAGAACAGGGCTTGGATGTGGCTTCTGCATCAACGGGCAAGCAAAGGGGTCTGAGAGAGTCACTGCCACTTCCACAGGGGATGGTGGCAAGGCCAGATCCCCTCCACGCACAGAGAAGGCTGAAGGGGACACACACAATTAACGTCTCCAAAATCATGGAAGGGGACACACACAATTAACGTCTCCAAAATCATGGAAGGGGACACACACAATTAACGTCTCCAAAATCATGGAAGGGGACACACACAATTAACGTCTCCAAAATCATGGAAGGGGACACACACAATTAACGTCTCCAAAATCATGGAAGGGGACACACGCAATTAACGTCTCCAAAATCATGGAAGGGGACACACGCAATTAACGTCTCCAAAATCATGGAAGGGGACACACGCAATTAACGTCTCCAAAATCATGGAAGGGGACACACGCAATTAACGTCTCCAAAATCATGGAAGGGGACACACGCAATTAACGTCTCCAAAATCATGGAAGGGGACACACAATTAACATCTCACAATTAACATCTCCAAAATCATGGAAGGGGACACACAATTAACATCTCCAAAATCATGGAAGGGGACACACAATTAACGTCTCACAATTAACATCTCCAAAATCATGGAAGGGGACACACAATTAACATCAAAATCATGGAAGGGGACACACAATTAACGTCTCACAATTAACATCTTCAAAATCATGGAAGCAACACCAAATCATGGAAGCAACACCTGAACAGAGAATTCCCAATGACAGTCCTGCCCTAACAAACACAAAGTGGAGAGGTGGGGATGGGTTTGCTCTCCCCAATCCACCAGGGATGGAGGAGAAAGGCTGAGCGCCGGTGCCTTGGCTCACAGCATCACCCCAAACAGAGTTAACCCCAAACTCCACTGCTGGACACCGAATCTCAGCCTGCAGCATCCCCAGCAGGTCAGCTCTGCTCTGAGCAGCTCAGCTGTGTGATGGAACAGGGAGATGTGTCCTTGGGCTGAGCTGGCAGCAGGTTGGCCCGGACACCTCTCCCTGCAGGAGGATTCTGCTCTCTCATCACACCACGAGTGCCCCCCTCACTCTGAGGGCACAGAGAGGCAGCAGCAGCTGCTGGTGCTGCCACAGCAATTACAGAGCCCACAGCCAAACCCACGGCTCTTGACAGCAAAAACAACCCCGCAGGCTGAATGAACTGCGTGCTCTGGAGTGGCTGCTGAGCTGCACTGAGCATGCAGAGCACTCCAACCTGTTCATCCTGGAGACCTGGAACCACACATACCAGGGAACATCCTTCTGAAGTGGCACTGCACTCCAAAAGGGAATTAAATTACAAGTTAATTAGACAACTTCCCAAGGACCAGCCAGCAGAATTGCTCTGGGTGTGCTGGAGTTAATGCTGATAAAGCAGGATTGCCTGGTAATGAAAGATGCCTGTGTTATTCCTGATGGGAAGCAAACAAATAGCTGTTACCCTTCTGAGGATCACTCCCACCAATACACTGCTGCTCACAGGGAAAAGACAAATTTCCTCAGCTCCAGGGGAAATATCTGAATGCTCAGAAGCTCAGCTCACTGACTGTGTAACATTATCTTACATACAGCACTCACATTCTTTCCCTATCACAAAACTATCCCCAATTTCAGCTGTACACATTTACTCGTGTATTTTCCAAAACATCATTATACATCTTTTCCTTATCAATATGTATTTCTCATAAGAGATTTTTGAACAGGTATGAACAGGATACACACTGCTTTCTTTGGCAGTGATAAACATTAATAAAAGAATAAAACCTCTTACTGAACAAATCAGCTCGTTCTTAGTTAACTTCTTAGAGTTGCGATCCTCACATCATCCGAGGAGAAACAGCTCCATCTAAAGGGGAATTGGCTGCACAGGCCCTGCCTGGTGTTTGCCACATCAGCTCAGTAAACTGATGTTTGGGATGTTTGGGCAGGGAAGGATGAGGATTGCAAAGCCACATCCTAAAGCTGGGGAGAAGCTGATTCCTCTGCCTGAATGGAAAAGTGATTCATTAACACTTTGCTCTCCCTTTCAATCACCTATTTAAGTTCTCATCTGCAGGGCCCCTGGTGGGTTTTGGTTTGCAGCCTACTGTCCAACAGTCATGTATTTTGAATCAATTTTAATGCAAAAAATAAAAGTACTTAAAATCTCTTTTAGGTGCCTTGTGTTTTAAAGCCATACAGAAGCCTCTAACCCCTCTAGAATTCTATTGACTTGAAGAGAAGAACACCTCCAAAAGTGATTTTTACTTGTAAATATCTGATAAATATCTGGTACTGGAAAAGATTATTAAGAATTGTGAACAAACAGCTGTCTGAAGCACATTTCTAGCTATAGTAATACTGATTTTTGAAAATCATAATTTAGGAGTTGGCTTCCTTCATTAACCAACAATTCTGAACCCATCCTGACAATGTCACCATGAAGGTTATTCTCAATATTAAAATTTTCCACTATTAAACCTGGAAATTTCCCTTTTAGTCCTCATTTCACAGTGCAGTGAGTATGGCCACAGCCAAGAACAAAAATAGGACATGATCTCATACAACTTTAAGAACACTCTGATTAAAGGTTTCTAAATTATTTTTAGGCTCTCCTGCCTCTGCAATCCCAAGCATAATTTGAGCACACTGTCAAAGCAAAACAATGTTTTAATAAAGGCCTTCAGTGAGGATGAAGTACTTGGGGACTGTGGCCATAATTACAATCTTAATGAGCATTAAGTTAATAATGATGACCAAACTCAAGTTTTCAGAAATCAAGTAGTGTTCATTATAACTGTGCAGTCTTTGAGGTGAAATACTTAATCTAGACAAAATATTAGAGAAAAAAACCGGATTGTATTCCAGGTAGCAGAATATTCTCAGTGGGGACAGGTACACTCAAAGCCAACTCAGCAGTGCAAGTTTGGATTCCTGGCCTTTATTTAGTCCCACTTGAGCTATTCCAGCTTATTCCAGACAGGGCTGGTTTGGATCTACCTCTGCCTTACTCCAGAAACATTTCATTTCATAATGTCTATAATTGATAAAATAGATCAAGTGTTTGCAAAGTATTCAGCACAATTTAGGAAATAGTGAATTGAGAAATAACAGCCAGTAGTGAAATTGATACTGGACATTGCTTGATTCCATGGGATGAAAAAAGCTACCATCCACATCATTTACAGAATATCTAAGATAACAAGTTAGCAGGCTGGATTTGGAGGGGTTTTTTGGGTGAGTTTGGCTTTTTGGGTGAGTTTGGCTTTTTTGAGGGGGATTTTTTAGTCCCCACTTTGCCCCTTTTCCTGATTTTGATTCTGCAGCATTCCTACAATTTACCTTCCTTCCCAACATCAAATTCTCCCCATCTGCACCCAACTTCCAATTCCTCTTCATCTCCCATCCTGGAAAGGGAACTGGCTTTCTTTGTAACACAAAGACTGAAATTTGAAATTGAATGAAGTCTGCTCAGTGCTCATTTCCCTCTGATTAACCATAATTAGGATAATGGCAGCACCCAAAGGCATCTCCCGAGTCCAGCAGGACTAACACCAACCCAGACCCAGAAATCTCTTTAAGATCACCCTCCCCATGAGTGCCTCACTTTTCCCTTCTGCAAGTTTACTCCTGTAACATTCAGAAAACACTGCCTGTACATAACTTGGGGCTATTTCAGAGAGAGAAAAGGGTCCATAATTGAGTACAGCCACTCCCTGGTTTTTGCAGCACTGTGATGGTTTCAAATAAAATTTTACTAATTATTCACAATGGCACAAAATCCTGCTGAGGACCAAGAGCAGGCACGGGAGGAGAGGGGTGAGAATCAACCCAGATGTTTCATGAAGGTTTTCCAAAATCCACAATTCTAACTTAAACTGCTTAGGGGCATCTCCTGTGGCTGTTGGATTTCTGTGTCCAAAACAATCCTTTATAAAACAAATATTTCTGAGACAATGTAGCCTAGATAGTTTTTGCAGAGACTGATGTGCTTAAATCCTATTGTTCATCAAGTCTGGAAAAGCATTAGCAGCTATAGTCCCAGTCTAAAATAAAAATGTTGTGTGATGTTTCTTAAACTCAAATTTTCAGGAAGCCTTTTCACTTTTAACAGCCACCTAAAAGTTTTTCGTAAAACACAAAATTGACTACATTACCTGTTCTCAATGAAACCACCACAAAATTATTAAAATAGATCAGTAACAAACTGCAGAGTCCAAATATGCCAACAAAAACCCAATTCAACTACTTCAAGGAAGCAATTTTCCAGTTGTGTAAGCCTCAGGTTGATGGAGAGTTTAAGTTAGATGCTAAAGAAAGATTGATGGTCTGGAATTCCCTCCCTCCTGCAAACAAACCTGGAGCAGCAATGTGTGATTAGGACAATGTAGATCAGCTAGAAAAATAAGAAATTGGTAAATCAAGGTGCTGAGCATCAAGCAGGAAAGATTTATGGTCTGGACATAACGAGTGCTGCAAGTGCTCAGCACAATGGGAACCAGCAATGGGAGCTGCCAGAGAAGGGAATAAATCCTGGTGGAATCTTCAGTCCAAAAGCGGGCAGGGAGCTGAACACATCATTTGTGCCTGATGTAGATTTGTGTAAGACTTTTGTCAAATAGATTCTTCTCCTGTGAACTTCCTATTCATTCCAGAGATCACATTTAAACAGCTTTCTTCTCTTTTAGAGACAGGAACAGACTTGCTTCTAAGAAAAATTGATTAATTCAGGCTCTGCCAGTGGTTTCATGCTTCACTTTCTTGTTCCTTCTCTGGGTCTCCTGCTGGTCCCACACTGAGTTAAGGAACCTTGGTTTTTACCGACTGCTCAAGCCCAGCCTGCTGTGCACACAGCCTGCATAAAACATTCATCCAGCAGAATTAAAGTCTTCTGCTAAATCCTTTATTTGAGCTCAGGATGTCTCTCTCCCTCGGAGATTCCGCAAAGATGAAATTTTACTTTAAATATTTTCTTTGGGTTTCTTCTCAAAAAAGTCTGGATGAAATGGGTTCAATCTGCACCTGGATTCATCACCAGGATAATTCATGGGCCCACATTCCCTTGGGCTCCTGAAGGGCACTGGAACCATCAGAATTTACTCTGTGCAGTGTAAATCTGGAGAGGTTGGGGCTTTTCCTCCCCTCTCTTTGCAGATTCAGGTAAAACTCAGTAACTTCTGCATTCACAAAAAAAATTAGAGCAACTTTTCACTGCTTTGAGCACCTCCATTAGAGCAGCAGAACAAAAGCGGTAATTCAGGAAAGTGGAATCTTAACAAAGGTAACATCACCCAGGGAGAAACACATCAGCCAGAGGAATGAAACACCTCAGGGTGTTACATCTCACTCCTCAGTCCCTGGCTGATGTCAGAGACAAATCGCACCTCCACTCACACCTGAATCCATCAGGAGAGCTGTTAATCACTAATTATTAATTACTGCACCACAGGAGGAGCCAGCCATCACTACAGCACCAAAACATTGCAGAGGTGCCCAGGATGGGCTCAGCAGATTCCATCTCCTCCTCCTCCTCCACTCTCTAATGTCACAGACAGATTTAATGAGAGATCCTTTCGTTAGGATCTTTTCTCCTGAGAAGCTTCAGCTTCCCCCATGTTTTGCTTCTTGGGAATGTGATTTGGAGAATTGTTTACCCAGCATGTGAAATTGTTCTTACTTGATGACCAATGACAGCCACCTGTGTTGGGGCAGTGAGCAGCCACAAGATTTTATTATCATTCCATTCCTTTCAAGCCTTCTGATGAAATCCTTGCTTCTGTTCTTTTAGTACAGTTATAATATATCATTTTCTTTTAATATAATATACATAAAACAATAAATCAGCTTTCTGAAACACGGAGTTAAGATTCTCATCTCTTCCCTCATCCTGGGACCCCAGTGAACACCATCACACTCTACCCCTGTGTCCCCCAAGCATTTCCAGCTCTCTGCAGCCCACACAAATATTTTCCCAGTGCACCCAGCTATGCCCAGTTATCCCCAGCCCCACTCAAACAATCCTGTGGGGTGACTGAATATTGATGGAATAAATATATTCAATTTACAGCTTGATCCCTGGTTCCTTCACAAAAGAATCCCCACATTGTTTACATGATTATTTACATTATAATGTCCCCTGACAGGTCTGCAAAAGTGGAATCTGTCTCTTAAAATACAGAGGAAAAGTCATTTTTTGTGCTGTGTCCACTTACTTTACTGGCTCCAGAACACAAAAGGAGCAACTGAATGAGTTTAGTGCAAAACTATTCAGCAAGGGAAGCTCCAGGTTCCTTCATACCAAAATCCAATCTATTTAAAGCTGGTGTAACACCTTCTCATCTCCTCTCCAATATTGTGACTTAGGAATGATGGCATCTTGCCCCCTTCATCATTAAACAGAATCTGAAATTGCCAGCTAAGGAAAAAACCTTTATAACCCAGTCAGTGAATGCCTCTTAGAAAATAAACCTTCCTCAAAAGATGTGATGGACTTACTGACAGACTGGAAAAGATGAGTCCTACTTCAATTTAATCAGTTCTAAGGGCTGGAAATTGGTAACATGAGTGCTTTTCACAATATTGTTAATTTAAAATCCTTCTGAAGGCAGCAGCTACTCCCAGCTGTGCTATGCAAGGACTCTGGGTGCCTCTCACTGCTGGTGAGTTACAAATTCTCCTCCCCTTTTCCTAAAGGATAAAATCCTACAAGAATGGCTTTTCCAACTCCAACAGCCCAGAATCTGACAAAGAGTTTCATAGTAACAATGTTCTGGTACTCTCAAAACTGAATATTTCCTTTGGCACTGCTTTGCTCAGTGTTTTCATTCCCAATTATCTGATATTTAATTATTTTGTGACCAGCTGCATTTATTCAGGAATGGTTGGAAGGAATGAAAATCCCATTTTTGTGTATTTGGTTGCTTTTCTGTCCCACAGCAAAGCACAAAATCCTGTTTCACTGGGCTGCTGAAGCAGAGACAGCGAGCTCTGAGGAGCCTGTGCTTCCCTCCTGTGCTCACACCTCAGGATTACACAGAGCTAAGTTTCAAAATTACAAAAAACCCCAAAAATCTGCAGTTTTCCAGTTCTCATCCCCTAGCATATACTCCATTTCTACAACATTCTATAAGAAACTGTATTTTGCTATATCCAACCCTAACCTGGGAATCAGTCATGGACAAAAACATCAACACCAACTCTGATCACTGATTTTATGGGTTTTCATATTGCAAACAGCAAGAAGAGCTCGCAGCATGGAAGTTAACCCCATTTCCTCCCAAAACTTACAAAATCAGACAAAAATTGACAATTAGGGACCTTCTGAAACTGCTTTAACCTTTCTTGTTCTTCAAGGGGAAGGAGACCAATAACCAACATCTGGACAGCTTTACTCAGATCTGTGCTGGGAAAGAGGGAGAGGAGCAGATTTTCAGCACTGAGGCAAATCAAATCAGTCTCTGAAGAATTAATTGGAAATAAGAAATTAAAGGCATCATCAAGTTAAGCAGCACTGAACCAGCTGAGGCCTGTGTACATTCCCTGTAAATTGGTGCTTAAGGTGCAGAAGAAGGGCTCAGAGGGGCAGTTTGAGTGTCCTTGGCCTCTCAGACACTGCATTAGCTCCATCTTCTCAGTCTTTGGGGGAAAATACCTGTACAAGACTTAAAACTTCCATTTGATACTCAGGGTAGGGAAAAAGGAGACTTTCAGAACCTAATTCAAAACAGGAACTGAGTTTTATACCATTTTTATGCTGTCAGTGCTGAAAGGAATTAAGTTCGCAGTAGCTACAGCTTTATTTAGGGAAATTATATGTAATTGTATCATCCTGCAGTTCTTGGGATGCCTTCTAAAGCCTTGTGAATAAGGCTGAAAGAATAAAATCCAGATGTGAAAATCAGATCCCATCACACCTGCCCAGGACTTCTGGCAGTTCATTTAGAAGCAGTATCTGACATTAGGATGGCATTTAATCCTAAAACTTAATTACCGATTTCTGTGTCAGAAGTGTTATTGTAGGAATGAGGGGCATCACCTTTCCTTTTGTGAGACTTGTAAATGTTTGGTAACTTTATCTTTACAACAATTCCATATTAATGCTATAACAGGAACCCCAGGAGACTTTTCACAAGTGCTGCAGAGAGGTTGGACTTTTCCTGTGAAAACTGGCAGAGATCCCAGCTCATAAAAAATGGGATGAAACCAGCATGTCCTGAATTATTCAGGGCTGTAAGTGTTTGAAATCCCTGCTTCCCTCTGAAAGCACAGGGTAGTGGACTTTTCCTAGCCTGCTTCAAAGTTCTGAAGGAAATAAAAACCTTACCCAAGAGATCCCTGTACTTTTAGTCAATGCTGAAAACATCTTCCCATGAAACCACCAGATGATGAATGGATTTATTCTGGGGAGGAGTTTTTGTTAGCTGCTTTAATTTTATTTATCCTGTTGTAAAACTGACCTGACTGCAGCTAAAAAGCTTTGAGGGACACATGTAAAATGTATTTTGTGTAAGAACTGTCACCCTACAGAGCCCTTTGTGTCCCTGATGTCCCTCATGCTGCACATTAGTTACAAACATGCTACCTACTTCAAAATAAATCAAACTACATATAAATTAAACTTGAATTTTCACACAATAAATGTAAAGCGCAAATAATTAATTAGACTACTTCAATGAGTTATTTTGCTTTTTGTTTGCTTTGTTAGTCATCCCTAACAGCATCATCCAGTATGCATCCCACTGTGGGAATCTGGAGTCTCAAAAAACACCAATCCTCCCTGATTTTTGTTTGTTTTAAGGAATCATTAATTTGAGGGAGTTCCTTCTCACTGAGCACTGTGCTAGTTAAATTAACTCCCAAACCCTGCCCTACTGTCCAAGGGCCACTGTTGTAAATTTACTTCATTACTCAGACGTTACTAATTATTTACTGCTGTGAGTAACTGAGCTTGGGAGCACCACAGGGTTTGTGAGGGCACCTGAGGGATCTTGAGCTCTCCTTTGCACAATCTGAGCCTCCAAACGAGCCAGCAAGGACAGGACTTCATCTGAATTTCCCTAAAATTCAGCACATTTCCAGTTTGGGAAAGTTATCAGCATGTTTTTTTGTTCTGTTCTTGGTTTTTGGCTTTTTTTTTGGTTTTTTTTTTTTGGTTTTTTTTTTTGGTTTTTTTTTTGGTTTTTTTTTTTGGTTTTTTTTTTTTGGTTTTTTTTTGGTTTTTTTTTTTTTGGTTTTTTTTTTTTTTTTGGGTTTTTTTTTTTTTGGTTTTTTTTTTTTTTTTTGGTTTTTTTTTGGTTTTTTTTTTTGGTTTTTTTTTTTGGGGGGGGGGTTTGAGTATTTGGGTTTTTTTGGACTTGAAATTTTGCTGCAAACTTTAAAAAAAATCTACATCATCCATTCACTCTTAATAACACAAACAGGGTCTGATGGTTGCTATCTTAGGCAAACAGAAAGCATTTCTAAACTAAATCAGTATTCCCAAAACTTTTTTCTCCCACCAAAATCTGAAGCTTTTTAGAGGGAAGAGGAAGCCCTGAGAAGCAGTGGGGCATTGAGAATGGAAGACTTGACATCAAAGGTGTGAAATACTTTATAACAGTTTCTATCCTCATTGCAAAATAGGATTTCTCACAACTCCAAGTAAAATACACCTTCTCTAAACGCTATTTTTATCTGCCAAATAGATCTCAAGCATCTGCTTTCTGACATTTTCTACTTACACTCCTCCAAAAGACACAGTTCAAAGAATAACAGGATCAAAAACTCCCAGTACACACATAGAACTGTAACATACATCTGTCTATAGGAGTGCTGCTGCTCTTTTTTCTCTTCTTGTTTGATTTTTGTTTGCTTGCAGAATTTATTGCTAAATCCCAGAAGGGAACACCAGGAATCATTTTTAAAGCACATTAACTCTGAACTTCACACAAGTGGAAAGACAACACAAGTCCTAGAATAGCCATAACAATTTCAATTTCCAGCAGCACTGATGCCAGACACATCCCCGTAGAAGGATTACACACAAATAATTCAGCAGCACAGGATTTTTGATGCAGAGGAAGCCCACCAAGAGCAGGAGGAGCTTTGCCAAGCCACACTTGTCACACACAGTCCCTGCAGCTCCGGGGTGTTTGTCCATCTGCGCCCTGAGCAGCAAGGAGTGAATCCTGCCCTCAGTCTGAGCACACAACGCATCATTAATGTTAACCCAGCTGGACAAAAACGGCCAAAATTCATTGAATCTCAGTCAGGTGTCACAAGGACATAATTCCTCAGAATTACCTTGTGGTTCTCAGGCCACACCACAGCCACAGACAATTTTCCAGCTGCTGCTCTGACATCACAGTGGTTTAATTTTAATGTTCTATAAACATTGTCTGAAAGCTTTGCTTCCCTGTGGCATCCAGACAGAAAATGCTCTGTACAGGCTCAGAGCACAGTCCTGACTTGGAAAGCCATCAGGGAAACTCTCTCCACTTCTGATACAAGTTATGGATGGAAAACACCTTTTTATGGTTTTATCCTGTGATAAACAATTTCTTCAGTGATTACTGACATTTCCCTAAAAAATGTCTCTGCATGACACTGACAACAACTTGGCAGTCTCCTTATAAATCTATAAGGAAATGCTATAAATTTAATATAATATAAAGAATATATATTTAATATATATATTTATATTATATATTATACATAATATATATAAAATATATTACATTATCTATACTATATAATATATAAATATATACAATATATTTATATATTATATATTACATATAAAATAGATATTATTTATAATATATATTTGTATATAAAATATAAATACATATTTCTATAAAAATATCTATAAATAGGAAAATATAAATATAAATTTATATTGCAGATGTAAATTTATATCTATACTGAAAAGAAACTACTCCCTGAAAAAAAACAACTTCTGAAACACAAAACCCTTAAAAAATAATTGTTATAATTGCATATTTAGACCTCAAAGGAAAACATTCTACTTGAAACACAGCACTATCAGACTTCTAAGCAACATCTCCTGCACTTGAAGCACTAATTTATGAGTGGAGTAACAAAGAAAAAAAATGCACAAACACTGACTCTGTGATTTGTTTTTTTTCAGTGAGAAGTCCATAGCACTGGAGGGAATTTACCTTAACATTTTTAAGCCTGGTTTCACAGAAGCTGTTCTGAACTGCTCCCAGTGCATGAGGAACAAAAGCCATTTAAAATAACCTCAAACTCAACAGCAAGTCCTGTTGGGATCTGATTACTTTCATTTCTAGAGACAGCCTCTCTAAAACCCTGGGTGCATTTTATATTATTAGGGAAAATAAGAGCAGGGGGAATTAATTTATTTATTTCCCACCCCTTTCTGCAGTTAAACTGTGCTGCGGGGCCAGGCCCCATTCACGGCGGAACCCTGGTGTAAGGATAATTCAGAAGTTCAGTAATGCATGGAACAGGCTGGAGGATGGAGCGGGGATTTCTGTCCAGGAGATGGAGCTGCAGCTCCAGAGCTGCGGGAACGCGCTCAGAGACGGGAGATGAGGGAGATACACCGGGAGATAAAACCAGGAGATAAATGCACAGGGATAGAGCCCGGGAAATAGATATACAGGGATAGAGCCCGGGAAATAGATACACAGGGATAGAGCCCGGGAAATAGATAGATACACCGGGAGATAAACCAGGAGATAAATACACAGGGATAGAGCCCGGGAAATAGATATACAGGGATAGAGCCCGGGAAATAGATAGATACACTGGCAGATAAACCTGGAGATGAATACACCGGGATAGAGCGCTCGGGTTAGAGACTTCCAAGAGGATAGAGCCCAGGACACACACCAGGATGTAGCCTGAGACAGAGCCTTAGGCCAGGATTTAGCCTGGGAGATACACTGGGATACACACCAGGATAGAGCCCCAGGATACAGCCCCACAGCAGGATATACACAGGGATACAGCTCGGGTCACAGCCTCACATGGGGATATAACCTGAGATACACACTGGGATTTAGAGCCCAGGACAGAGCCTCACACTGGGATATTCGCCAGGACACACAGCCCAGAATTCACAGCTCACACTGGGGTATACACTGGGATACAGCCCAGGATACACAGCCTGGAATGCAGAGATACACACCAGGATAGAGCCTCACACTGGGATATACACCAGGATACAGCCTGGGATACAGAGCTCACACTGGATACAGCCCAGGATAAACATCAGGACAGAGCCTCACACTGGGATATAACCTGAGATACACACTGGAATGTAGAGCTCAGGATACAGCCCAGAATTCACAGCTCACACTGGGATCTACACCAGGATACACAGCTCACACTGGGATACACAGCCTGGAGTGCACAGCTCACAGCAGGATATACACCAGGATACACAGCTCACGCTGGGATATACATTGGGATAAAGCTCAGGATAGACACCAGGAGAGAGCCTCACATTGGGATATAACCTGAGATACTCACTGGCATGCAGAGCCCAGGATACAGCCCAGAATTGACAGCTCATACTGGGATGTACACCAGGATACAGCCCAGGATACACAGCCCATACTGGGATGTACACCAGGATACAGCCCAGGATACACAGCCCATACTGGCACGTACACCAGGATACATCCTGGAATACACAGCCCATACTGGTGAGTACATCGGGATATAGCCCAGGACACCACCTCACACCAGGTCAATCCCTCCTGGAACCCCAAGACAACAGCTCAGGGAAAGAAAGAAAGATTCCCCAGTATAAATCTTTCCTTCATGTCTTTTCTAATGAGGGCTGCTGCAGGCACAGCAAGAATTGCCAAAGTATTCAACAACCCCAGTGGGTTCTCCCACGTCTCAGGTGATGCTTCACAGGCTGTGGTGGATGCTCCTTGCAGCCACCTCCTTCCCTACACACCTGCATTCACCTACAGAAACACCACAGCATGCACAGATTGCTGTAACAGTCCAGAAATAGAAAAAAAAAAAAATTAAGGAACTTCAAAAAAATCCAAAAGTTTAATCCAGATACCTAGCATCTCTCGCTTAAAACTCATTACACTCAAAAAAACCCACAAAAAATCCTCGAACTCCAACCAAACCCCAGAAGAAAAAACAAAACAATAAAAAAACCCAGATTCTGCCATACAAATTTCACAGTTGTTTTTCTTTTGCCCCCAGACCGCCATGGTGACAACCCCACAGCCACAACACTTTGATATCCTTGCACTTGGTCCAGCCAGCCACAAGCAGCAGCACCAAACAAGGCTCCACCTCCAAAATTCTACTGCAAACACGCAAAAGAAGAGCCAGGCAGCGCTTTTTAAACCTCCTTTGCAGGTTAAACCAGACCCACACCCTCACCTAGAAGGAATATTTCAATAAAGGCACTGACATCAACCTGGCAGATGCATATTTTCCATCTTGCTCTTCAACAACATAATTCACAGGTGAATGACAAACCTAACCATCAATTTCCTCCCTCCAAACTACATCTTCAGTTGGTACTAGACTTTGCCCAGCAGAAGCAATTTCTTTTGAAAATAGCTGACTCAATTAACTATTTCTTCCCAGACATAAATATCAAAAAGCCTCCATGCAAATCTATTGTGAACACTCATTTTCCTTCCTCAAAGCTCACCTTTTGGGTAAATACACATTTTCCTCTGAAAAATGAAGTATTTATCACCAACCTAACTCCACGTGAGTATCAGCCTGCAGAAATGTCCATATTGTACAGTTTATTGAGAAATTAAATTACTGCTAACTTTGATTGCAGGAACTACAAAAATCACTGTAGCAGCAAATGCATTATATATCCAACTGTATAAAAAAAATATTTTTAAGTCATATTTTTCAATGGGGTAATTTTGAGCTGTTTTTTCCTCATCCCAGAAACATCAGAGTCACGTTTTCACAGTCAAATCTTAATTGTTGTGTTTTGCAGACCTGTTGATAAAGCCTACAGGAATTCTAATTAGCTGAGCTGCTGCATTACAGCTTCTGCTGATCTGCTGCTGTTCTCAGCACGGGCTCTCCTCGTGCAGCCTGCTCAGCCAAGGATGAACAGAACCACTGGAATCCTGGCTTTGATCCAGCTTAAAAAACCTGCGGAATTTATTTATTGTTTTAATTGTCTATTTATTCATTCTCTCTAATTTTCCATCTCCAGCTCGCTCTGTTCACAGAGAGGAAAAGAAAAATCTCGGCTCCTAAAAATCAGAGAACTCCTTAGTAAGTGTAATTTTGAATAATAAAGTATAGTAAAAATGAATAATAGTAATAAAGTGACAGCAATAAAGTAACAATAAAATAAAAGGGAATAAAAAGAAAGAGGCATTTAAAGTAATTACTCTGGATATTCAGACTTAGCGTGAATAGGGAGAATTCTAATGAGATGTTAAAGAACTACTTTCATCTGCTTTTTGTAATGAACTATCTCCCAAGGAAAGAGGTTTTATTACACTGAAATTTGTAATTTTAATATCTCTATTTTTACACTAAAGCACTCAATAGTTTAAGTTTTCTGGGAGTAATTCATGAAATGAACTTTCCTATCCATTTTGTGATCTACAGAAGGAGTCAGTCATGGACGATTCTTGAGCAGAATCCAAAGTTCCCCTCCCATTTTTCTCCCAGAAGTTTCATAATTCACTCCCACAATGCCTTTACAGCAAAGGCAAGACACCAGCTCTTTCTTCACACAATAATAACACCACAGCACACTCAGGATGAAAGGAAAATGCTGTTCAACCACCCAGCTCTCCTCAGCATCACACCCACCACAGAGGTGCTGCTTCTGCCTCTTGCTGACACAAAGAACAACAGCAGGAATGCTCCAAGTAATTAAAGTGCTCAAATCACTAATTACCAAAAAACAGCAGAAAAATTACAGCCTTCAAGTGGATTAAAAAGTATCTTTATACTAAAAAAATAAAAATCGAGAATTTGAGTGTAGTGCAGGGTTCCTCAGTCCTGCTGAGCCTGTCGCGCTCCCAGGAGCAGCATCTGCATCCAGCTGTGTGACAGACACCTCAGGCTCTGCAAACTCCCCAGGACCCTCTGCCAGAACAGTGAGGAGTGATTTAGCTGCAGGAGTGCCATTAACACCAATGGGCGTCACGTGGCCGAATCCCCATGCCCCGCTCTGAAATGTTACATCTCTGTGTAATTAGGAATAATCTTCTCTGAAGTGACTTCCTTTCGCTGCCTGCATGGGGAGAAAACAGCACAAAAACACTGCGGTGCCAAGGAGCTGCTGACAGCTCTGACAGGACACCCAGCAAGTGGCTTCCCACAGCTCCAACCATTTCTCTCCTGCTTTCTCAAGTCTTAGCTTCCTCCTCCAAGGTATCATGATTGGTGAAAATAGATAGCATGGTCCTTTTCTTCCACAAAGAACACAAAATTATTACAATAATGAAAATGTTAATAAAAATAATACTGATTAAATGAGTATTAATCACCATCTAAACTGAGCCATTTATTTCAGGTAACACCTCCACAAACCAAGCCAAACCCTGTTGTCATGTTATTGCAAAGCTCCCATACCTTCTCAGTGATTTCTCGTGGGCAGCTCCTCACAGGACTGACTCCATCTCTCTTCACAGCCCAACCACCAAACTCCAACTCTCTCTCACCCAGCTACCCCACCCTTTTGTAGCACTCATCATCTTATTGCACACAGCTGTGGCCTGTTAAGGGCAGGGCTGTTCCTAATCTGTGGTGATTGGCACAGCTGCAGCTCCTCAGGTATTGAAGTTAGCCATATATTGAAGTGGGAGGGAGACGATCCACCTTGCGTTGGTCAGCATCGACTCCACTTTATTAATCAATCAGGCACCTTTTATAACAGTGTTAATTCACTTCATGCATATTGCAAAATCTGAGCTCACAATAGGCCAGAGATAACATACCAACTCCTCCTTATGTTTCCAATACCAAGATTTGGGTTCTCAAAATTATTCTTGCTTTCCCAAAACAGCCAAAGATAGAACATCCACTTGTTATGAGAAAGCTGCCTGAGAACTCTGGTGTGCAAGGCTCTCAAGGCCTTCATGTTTGCCACTTTTACCTGTAGTTAAAAATAACCTGAGAACCTCTGCTGTTCACAGAAACAGGCTGTGAGAACCTGCTCCTCACAGCTGCCTTCTAGGCCATCCCTGAAAAAATCTCCAACACTCAGGTGTGAGATTCCCTTCTGCACTGTCTGTACTTTCTTACATTCTATCCCTTGACAAGACCCCACAATTTTGTGTAAAGCTGCAATACTACCAATGCATTTTCTTCATCTTCTCCTGGCAAAACCTCATTGTAGTTCTATGTGTTGAACAACGAAACTCCTTGTTTTTGTTTTTTCTAGTTCTTCTCTCAATATTTATGTCTAAAGACACCATGTCATTTTGACATGCATGTGGAAACCACCAAGTTATTAACACTTTTCTTTTTAAAAGTCACATCATTGAAACCACAGCCTCCTGTGAGAACTTGCCGAGCAGCTCCATCCAGGAACTCCTAAGAAGTTATCATGCAAATACTCTAGAAATATTTAAAGGACAGAATTCCAGTAAAACAGCCAGTAAAAATATACCCACATTTTTTATAAACTCAAAGTCACTATACTTTGGCAATGCAACAATTTTAATGGATAGAGTCGGCTCTAGAGATACACACATTTTTAATAAGCTACCAATTTAATCACATATTAAAAATATTTTACCACTCTGTGCCACAGCTGTGACATGAATCTGTGCCAAGGAACTCAGCAGTCTCCACCAGAAGGAACAGAAAATTCAGAGAAATGAAGTTTGGTCCATCCCATCAGCAGCACAATTGAAGAAAACCCAGCAAGGTTTGATTCCCAGCAAGGTTTAATTCTCTCTTTGCTGCCTTCTAGACTATCAACATTCTCATTTTCACAATGAGGGAAGTATAGATATTTCATTTAAGGCTACTTCTATTTAATGGACAGAAAAAACACTGAAATCTTATTCAAGACACAAAACCACCTGACTGTAAATAACAGCAGCTCTGTGAGTATTGGTGCTTTTATTTATTTGTGAATGGATCTTGGACTTCCTTCTCCTCCTCATCTTAGCACAACTTATTTCCTGTGTTTATCCTTCCTCCTCTCCTTTTCCTGTCAACTTCTGTTTTTATTGTTATATTGAGCTTACTGCCAAAACCCTCATTCTCTTATCATGTAATTTAGCAGCATTTTGATTCCTAAATCCACATTATTACTGTAATCCCTTGCAGTTTTTATTTTTCTTACATGCAATCCCTTTTATCTCTGTATCTGTCAATCTCTCAAAAAGCTCCCTAAGACAGGATTTTGTTATTCCTTATCCTTCAGGTTTCTCAGGTATTCTTTAAATAGCAAACCTGCAAACAGACAAGTTTTATTGCTTTCTAAGCACTATTGTTATATTCCCCACTCAAAAAACAGCCTGAGATGGTCATAATTGCAGGTGAACAAGTTTGTAATTTGCACTTGCAGACAGTTTATCTCTGGCTGATAGTAAAAAAAAAAAAAAAGGCAATTTAACCAGAAACAGAGCTAAATTCTGCATCCAGGACTATTAATACACTTCATGCCCAAATAGCAAAACTTTTGTCCCCCTCCATCCTTAGCAGAAATGCCAATTGTGACACTTCCACCACATTTATTTTTAAGCTGTGAAAATTGGTGGAGATGTATCTCAGGATATGTTCAATAAGCACATTTTTCTTGCTGATCAGGGGAAAAAAAAGTGAAAAAGTGCTGCAGACCAATTTAATGAATAAAAAGCAGTGGATTACAACTGCTCTGGCTCCTTTCACCCTTCCTGCACATCCCACAGGGGAACCATTTGGGAAAGCACCACACAAACACAATTTTAGCTCATGGTGAGTTCATGCAAGGAGCTGTGAATGTGTTTTAAAGGCACCCATGTCCCAAGCTCCACCAGACAATTCAAGCACTGCTCATTTCCAGCCAGATCCCTCCTCAAGGAAGGGCTCAACCCAACAATGAGGGGAGGAAAACTCCTTGTCCTGTTTGCAACCAGGGTCAATCCACACCTCAAACTGCTCCAAAACTCCTGCTAGCTTTAACAGGATTGTCCGGTTTATCTCGGCTGTTTGAAGGGCCTGGAAAGGCCCGGAGTGGCCTTGGGGCAGCCCGCGTATCAAAGGACGAGAAGAGGCTTCAGTTCTTCTTTCGGTTTTTATGTTTATTAATTGTTTATCTAAAAGATGTTCTTTCAGCCGAACAAAGATCCGCTCAGCAGCCAGCCATGGGCACACTGTGCCGTCCCCCGGACCGCCACCTATCTTTATACCCCTTGTTACGTGTACAATATTTATCATTTTTCCCCAATACCATCTATTCTTATAACTCGGTGTACTCTCAGTAATAACCAATCCAAAGGTGCCACCGTGGCCAAAGAAGATGGAGGAGAGGAGGAAGAAGAAGGAGGGCAGGACACACCCCAATTCCTCCATCTTACTCCTCTAAACCCCCCTGTACATAAATCCTAAACCCTGTTTCTCACCCTCTAATTAGCTAATCTTTTCGCCCTTCACCCTGGTGAGGCCCTCTTATCTTCATAAAGGTGTCGTCTGCCGTGTAGGGTCAAAGTCCTGCCACCAGACACTTCTGGAACATTCCAGGGCTCCCGGGCCCCCCAAGGGTGGTCTCGGGGGCCCGGCATCCCAGGACTCAGATCCTGAGATCCCACACAGGATTTCCTTGGAGATACACTGTGCAAGGAGCTCTTGCAGAAAAAAGACAATTTTTATATTAAATACAAGTTTCCCCTCACCACATTTGTCCTGGAGTTGCACAGTAAATTAGAAGTTCCACGAGTCTGTGTCACCAGCTGTAAAAATATCACTGATGGTCTCATCCTCTGCATTCATCAGGGTTAAACAACTTGGGTTTGACAAGCAAGGAAAATAACACTCATTTTTCATTACCATTAGGTGAAACACAAGCAAATAGACTGTCTAGGCAGGTAAATTTCATGATTATTCCTCAACAGTGTTTGCAATGAAGTCAAGTTAAAAAATGCTCCAATTCTGGCACCGCAAGAGTGCACAGAATGAACAAATCTCAAGGAAATTTCCTTTACTGTGCCCTGCTCTGTCTGTAAAACTCATCAGTATTTTGTTTTAAATCTGCTCTTTCTGGACCATGTGGTTTGATGATAATAAGTAAATAGCTGGAGGTTGTGTGTTCCGTGCTGTCCCTCCAGGGGAGTAACATCACTTGTTATTCTCTGTAGGTTTATAGTTTGATGCCTCCCTTCAATTATTTTTCAAAAAGCAGAACCTGGTTCTACCTGCAGCAGGTTTTGCCATTGTACATTATAATTTGATGGGTGTAATTAAGCATTTCACCTTTTCCCCTCCCTTACCCCAGCACATTTCTGTGAGCTCCTCAGCACTGAACTCTGCTGAGAATTAAAAACCTGCTGGTCTTAAAGTTTCCATTACTTTGGTTGTTAAAATCCAACCAAAACACAGCATATGAAAATCTTCCCTTGATTTCCTTTGACTCCTAGCAGAACCTGAGGTGTTTCCATGATGTGAGTTTGCTCAATAATGCAGGAATTTGACCCAAACACGAGGCTGATCTGCAGTGACAATCCAAACAACACAACAACATCTCTGCCTCTGAATACTGAAATAAACCAGCCAGGAAACCTCCCCATTCTATTCTATTCCACTCTGCAAAGTTCATAGCACAACTTCTCTGCTGGGATTCCAAGTTCTGGAGAGGTTTTCAACATTGCAAATTTAAGATATCCAAGTTAAAACCACTGCATTCTGTCCCTGCTCCCTTTCCCACTCCAGAGGTCTCTGAGCTCTCAGCACAAACTGCTCCTGTCCAGGGAATGAGGGGTCTGTAGAACTCAGATATTGATGAATTCAGCTGCAGCAAAGGCTGGCAGAGCCTGCAGACACAATTATTCTCAAATCAGGATTTTTTCATAACAATATCCCAAGTGCTCCATTTTTCAACAAAGAAAAAAGGACATTTCCTCAGAAAATTTGATGGCCAATATCAGCAAATATATCAGCCTGGATAAAGGCAGAAAAATCACAATTTTTGGGCATCAAAATATGCAGAAACAGTATTTGAGGAAAATAATCTACTCATATATTTTCATTTAAATGGAAACTCTTCCTTCTGGTCATCACTGTTGTGATCTCGATATAAATGACTGAACTCCCTCCTCATTACAAAGCTGGCCCTTCCTGCAGGCCTTCCTTCCTCTGAGCCAGCCTGCAGCCCTCAGGAATTTATTTCCATTACAAGAACTGCACAGGGCAGGAAGGGAGAGTTCCAGGAGGGAAAAGTCACCTGGTAGGAACTCCCATCAAAATAAACTCACACAGGAGAAGAGGGAAGCTGAACAGGAGTGACCTGCAGCAGGGAAGGAAAAGGCATGAAAGGCTGACTCTGAAATTTGATTTCTGTGCTGTTTTTAACAACTCAAGGAATTATCCAGCTCTTTCTCCTTGACTTGCACAAAGCAGTGGCTGCCCAATCAGTTTGCAATCGTAAGTATTTCTGAGATAGGAAATTAAAGGATGCTCCTTTCTCTCCCTCTCTGTTTCATGAAATCCCAAAATATTACAGAAAAATTCAAAAGCCCCAGCTGATCCTAATTGAAGTTACTGAACTTCATTACCTCACATTCTTTCTGATTTGTAAATTATTAATGAATGCCTTGAACAGTGTAAATTTAAGAAATGTTAGTTAGTTAGAGGTGATCCCAGAAAATTTACCTGCTGTCACACCTTTCTAGAATGAGGTGTTGGACTTACAGCCAGCTGTTATTCTTAGCAACAAATTAAAATTGTGTAAGAAAGAGTCATAAGCAGAGTTAAAAGTTTAAAAGATCCTTCTTGGCTAGAGAAGAGGAGAATACCTGGGTGAGAAAGTGCTGACAGAAATGTCACAGAAAGTGCTCTAATGACAGCAGCACTGCTGGCTCACCAGGCAGGAGAAAATGACAGCAATGAGCACCAGGCTCTAACACTCCACAAAAATAAAAAAATTATAAAAAACCCAAACCAGATGTAAATCAAGTATATTTTTAACAGAGATGCTCACAAAAATTGCACTTCAATCCAGCACCCAGAAACTTCTCCTTTTCCAGTCACAGAAAGGCATTTATCTTAAAATCCCCTCATGCAGAAAGTGAAAGTCAACTGGTAAACCACATTTAGGAGCAAAATATTCTGCCACCCTTTAATGTGCATCTTATCCATGTTGAAATAAATGGAACTAGAAGGGAGTAATGATTGGGAAGAGTGATCTCAGAAAAAATCTCCTGTTTTAAACTTCTGTGTAAAGCATTCTACGAGGTGCAAATGAACCACTCAAAATGCAATGGAGAGTTCTCACTTTCACTCACAAGTCTGAGCCCAAACTATTTCTGAATTGTTTGTTCTGCTTTTTCCCTTTGGTGGGGGTGTTTGGGATTTTTTGGGGGGAGAGGGGGTTGTTAATCAGTTGGTTTGGGTTTTCCCTCAATAGAGAGTTCTCCATTGCCTTGTATTTACATTTATTCTATTGGTTCCATTTAACGCTCTTTGTTGTCTCAGAAAAAAGACAAAAGACCAAAAGCGCTGGACATGAAATGATGGCCCAGGAGGGATCCTGTCCCTCTGGGACAGCCCCTGCCACCGCTCTGCTCTTTGTCACTGCTGGCACACAGAACCTGTGCTGCCATCACAGCCGCCTCAGCAACTCAACTCGGTTATTAATTACATCAGTGAGCGATCAGCTCACAATTAGTGAATTAAAGTTGCATTCATTATGTCCTGGATTACCAGCTTTTAGTCATGAAAATTAAGGGTGTAATTATTCAGCAGAAAGAAATGATCAAGCCAAATCCAGTAAGAGACCAATTTCATTGCCACCTCACTTCAAAGAGCACTTCTGTAAACGGGAACGTGATAAACCAGGAGCACATTTAACAATATCCCATTTCTACTCCAGCTGCTCCAATTATTTCTTGTCTTTAGCATCTGGTAATACTGCCAATTTCAGCATTTCAAAACCAACATCTTACCCTGACTAGGAACCTCTATTAATTTCTAATTGAACAAATTGATTCCAGTGTATTCAGAGATTTGCTAATTAAAATGACTGATGGTCAATACCAAAGTCATTTATAGTCCTTGTCAACGTATTTGTCTTGCTCCTGAATGCATTGAGCACATTATGAGATATTAAAATGCATCAATGACAAACTTTGAGGGGATAATTGATGAAGCCTGTGTATTATTCACTGGCTTTGGAAAGAAAGCAAAGATCCTGCACATCATTCAAGGGAACAGGGTCATCCCAGCTTCTCACCTGGGATAAACATCATGAACTACCATGGGACCAGAAAATCCATAGGACAAAAGTCAGCAGCTAAGCCAAGTGTCCAGAACAGCAAGGCTGGTGGCCTTGAAATTTAAAATCAGGAAATAGAAAATTTAGGGATTTAAGCTCTCCCATCATAACACAGAAAACTGTTCTGTGTGAAGGAAATAAAGGGAAAGGGAGCTGCTCTGGATCTAAAAATCTTTCTGAGCAAAGCAGGCTTTTATAATTCACAGTTTGAGAAATTGCAATTTCATTTTCATAAACAAAAATTACTCGATAGAGCCTAGACTGAATTAATTTTATACTTCTGGGAAATTCAGCGAACAATCTTTTCTGCAGCAGCCTGAAAGAGGAATAACACTGTGCAGGCATTGCCACAACACGCCAATTACCGTGGTGGGGTCTCTGCTGACATGTATTCCCAGTTTTCAAAGCTGAAAGACCTCCAATAATGGTAATTAAAGATGCTCTAATGCTTGAAACCCCAAAAGCACCAGGGATGGGAAGAGAGATTAAACATTTTCCAGTGGCTTAGCTGATGCTGCAGAGCCCAAGTGGGGTTTGGCACACTGGCAGAGCCCACGTGGCCTCATTTCCTAAAATTCCCTGGAACCTCTGCCTGCCAAGCCATGGCTGGGACCTCTCTGCACAGCTCATTGCTCTGGAGATGCCAAAAACCTGCCAGGACAGAGCTGGGCTCCAGCACCCAGGGTGGCTCCCAGCAATGTCTGAATTGAGGGTGTTTCCAGCCCTTATTTGCATTTCTACCCATTACACCCTCAGCTTGCTCTCTGTTATTGAAAACGTGCATTCCAGGACCTTTTCTGTTTCTAAATTGGATAAATGGACTGATAGATATTAAATGATATCCTCAATGGCACAACGAAACTTGATTTAAATCAGGGAAAAAAAAGCCAGTAGGGCAGATCACCAATCACCATTAGTTCAAGTCCTCTCTTTTAATAGAATAAGCAGCCTCTAAATTGAGAAAAATTGCAGTGGAAGTACAATGTGGTAATTGAGTTCATGTTGTAATCTCCTTCAATGCACTAATATTTCAATGCATTCAAAGGCAGAACACACCAAGGCATGTTTAACTTCTCTTCATATTCATTTTCTTTCACAGCAGCCAATTGAGAAACCACACAAAAGAGCAAATTCCCCATGTTTGATTTGCTGGACGGTCACTTAGAAGAAAGAAGAAAATAATTAAATCTATTCACTTGCAATTTGTATTTATAATGTATTAAGGTCCAAAGCTCAGGCCTGGTTTTGCATTTATCTTTCCACAAAGCAGAGCTCAACCTGATTTTTATCACACTTTCTACATCAAACTACGAAAGCATCCCATACTCAGAATGGGCATGGACCAAATATAAAATATATTTAGGGAAACAACATTGCATGATGTCACAAAATTCTCATAATTATTAGGCAGATAAAGATCGCATTTTCCAGTGTTTTCCTTGAGACAAGGAAATTCCCAGATTGTAAATTCCCTTGGGTAAGACCTGGGTGTCCCTGCTCCTGCCACCTTTCAGAACAAAGGTTTCATTCAGAGAAATTCTGATGAGAACACAAAAATCATTTATCAATGAAAGAAAAACATTATTTATAAAATACAGGGTGTATGAGAGCAGCACACCTGAGGATGTGGCTGTGGCATTTAATTGAATGGACTCTGCAGGTCCAGCCCTGCCCTGGGGTGCACAGGGTGAGCTCCTGAAATGACAAATTCATCCCCATGGACCCAGATTTGGGCCCTGCTGGGGGAGTCTCTGCATTCAGGCCGTTTTTATGGGGTTTGAAATGTATTCTTTCCACTCCATCAGCACTGGACAATGGGCATTCCATCTCCCTAATCAGAAAGGATTACACCTTAAAACCTGAGCTCTGCTTGTGCTTCACACTTCTAAAGAGATGTGACCACACTGACAGGCACATTAAATATTTGATGGTTAAAAATCAAATCTACTTCTTTAGAACAGTTTGTATTTGTCAGTCTTCAGGGCAGTGAGATTTATTTTCACTAGGATATGTTTGGGGAAAAAAACCACCAACAAATCAAAAGAAATATGGTTTCTGATCTACTGAGTTTTCACATTATGTTGAAGTAATAGAATTGGGGAGAAAATTTTAGAGTATAAACTCAAAATCTACATTTGGCGATTTATCTTTAAAACTGCACTTTCATTCACAACATGACAATGTTAAATCACAGTTTCTGAAATGGTAAATTATTAAAATCCCTAGATAAACATTTCAGACATTGTTTCTAGCATATTTAATACAGCAAATGGGAAAGAAAACTATGGAATAGCCACACTTGTACAGTTATTTTTATTCTTGTGAATGGTCTTACACAAGAAAAACACACTTTACTCCCAGCCCCCAAGTCATTGGGCTGGAAAATGATACACAGGAAATCTTATTTCCTAGACAGATTTTCACCGTGTTCTCTGATTAAACATCTTCCTGCATCCCTGTTGATTCCCAATCACTTCCTGAGCAAGGAACTGATGTTTTGCCAGGAGAAATTTCACACAGTTTGCCATCAGATGCTTCTCACACACATCAGACCGACTCCATTGCACTTGCACACTTCAGGACAAATTCCTTGTGGGTTTTCTGGGCTAGAAATCCCTCCCCAGCTGCAACAACCCGAGTTCAAAAGGGAAAGATGAAATCCACTGGTCATGAAGGCTCCTGCTGTTCCAATTCTCACTCCAAGTCTGGAAAATACCTTGGCACAAAACCAGAGCCACAGCTCTCCCTGTTTAGTGGTGCAAAAAGTGCCCCACTGCTGATTTTCCCTGTTCAATTAAAGGGCTCAGAGAGAGCTGACAAACCACAGCTGGATCCCAAGAAATATTCAACATTTAGTGTTTCCTTTTCTTCTCCAACCTGACAAATGGCTCTGAGAAGTTCAATATTACAGGAAGGGATGCATCAGAACTTGTTGAGCTACCAGGCTTTCTGCCTCTTTGCATTTTGATCCCACACAATTAAAACATCAAGGTGACATTAAATTTTTATGGAGATTGATTCCCACAGATACTTCAAAGGCTTTTTCCCCTTTACAAAGGCATAATTACACTATAAAACCTTTCTTTTCTAACAAAGTCAGGCTTTCTACAGAGAAACTGTTGCTGCTTGCCTGGATTAAAATAACTAAGTTCTAAAATTTTAAGAGTTTATCTCAAAACCCTCATTTTTATTAAACAATGAAGCATATTGTCATATCACTTTAATGATAATGATAGAAAGACTTCTGACAGAATGACCTATAGCATCCCTGTAGCCAAATTTGTAGATTGGGATAAAGGGACTACAAGAGCCTATAAATGGGCTGAAAATTGTCCAGGCTGGACAAATGAAAGGATTTTAATTAATATCCTAAATCCAGCTGCCAATCAGCAGCATGGGTGGGGGTGTTTTCATATGGACAAAGCATATACATAATTTACTTCATATTTATCATCAACAAGTGCCAGGCAGCAGGAGAAATTGTACTCAGCTAAAAGCATGGCTTAAATATTAGCTATTAAAATAAAAATAATTAGAATAAATACTTTAACTGCCTGTGTAAATTCCAATTACAGCTGTAGAACCACAAAAATGGAGTGGTAAAGCTATTAAGCACTAATACACCATTGTACTTACTACAAACAACAGAGCAGCTCAATTAATTCAGTTTAATTACTGCAAACCAGCAGAAAATTTATCAATTTACTGCATACTAAGTCAACAGCTTAAAGCCCAGCCAAACACTGATGCACAAAAACCCACAAGAGATGAACAAGTGATAAAATTCTACTCTGAACAAATGAGCAAACAGTAAATGCAGAAACGTTTCCAAATTCACAAAGCTCAGTTGGGCAAAGCCAATGAGAGAAAACTGAATTTTCTGTAAAAGAAAGGGTGGCTTCGGTTTTGTTTTTTTCAGAAATCTTCCTATAGTGTACAAATACAGGAAAAAAATATTTGGTATTCCAAGCGGAAATCACCAATTCTTAAAACTTTTAGTTGTCACTTTGATTCATTAAGACTGATGGAAGTTGTTATTGATTTTGGGCAGTAAAATCCTTTAAAGCAGCTGTACAAAACAATCAATGCATCTGGGACTGCTTTTCCCACAGCACCTCTGTCCACCACAACCTCCTGCTCCTCCTCCAAACTCTTCAGCTCTGTTTTCAGTTTGGCACATGACAAATTTGAGTTTTATTTCCCCCATCTTTGTAATGAACAGAAAAGTGTAGAATTTAAGTTAGTTCAAGATTTTCTTGAGGCGAACATAACTTTTCTTTTAAACAGAAAGATTAAAATAAAAATATTGATGTGCAAATTTGCATCCTAGCTGCAATTGGCATGCGTTCCACAAAACACGCAACCAAAAAAAAAAACCACACAACCAAAAAAAACCCCACGCAACCAAAAAACAAAGCAAAAGAAAAAAAAAACCACACAAAACCCACACCAAAAAAAAGGCAAAACAAAAAAAAGCAAAAAACCCAAACCACAAAAAACTCCAAACCAAACCACAAAAAAAACCCCAAACCAAACCATAAAAAAAACCCCAAACCAAACCATAAAAAAAACCCCAAAACTAATTCAGCAAACTCAGTTTTTCAGTGAAATTCAGAGCTGGGACTAAAATTGCAAAAGGCCTAAAACAAAAGCTGAATCGAAATGTGTGGTCAGTCACAAGGTTTTGTTATCATTCCATTATTTTGCTTTCCTTGCTGGCCTTCTGATGAAATCCTTTCTTCTATTCTTTAGCACACTTTTAATATAATAGATATCATAAAATAATAAATCAGCCTTCTGAAACATGGAGTCAGATCCTCATCTTTTCCCTGGTCCAGGGACCCCTTTGAACACCAGCCCAGTGCTTCAATTAATTATTAATGTCAGAAACAAAGGGCCTGGCGCCACCAGCTGTGGCAGAGCAGCTGCCAAGGTGCCACCAAGGTCCCCCAAAGCCACCCCTGCCATGGCAGCACCCAGAGGCGTGGTTGTCACTGTTTTCTCACAAAAACAACCCAAAACCCTCACAACCCACCTCCCACAGGCCAGCCAACCAACACCAAGCCCAAAGGCAATCCCACACCCCAAACATCAGCTGCTCCCACTGCCATGCTCTGGGCACAGCTCCGAATTTGGCGATTCTAAAGCAGAATTTGGCGATTCTAAAGCAGAATTTGGCGATTCTAAAGCAGAATTTGGCGATTCTAAAGCAGAATTTGGCGATTCTAAAGCAGAATTTGGCACCACAGCAGCTCAGTGCCTGCAGTGGGTGTTGATCCCAAAGTGGCGCTGACAGCACTGCTGGGATCTGAGACACCACAGAAAGCGCTGGCAGAGAGCAAACAAGTGACAAGGACAAGCAGCAAGGCCTGAAATCCTGGAACGCTCCATCGTGTCCCACTCAGGTTACTCATCCCTGCAAGCCCAGCCCACTGCAGAGCCAGCCATGCAAGAAGTGACAATTCCCTGACATTTACCCGGAGTTATTTATTCTGAGTGGTGTCAGTGGAACATTCGTGCCTGATTTGAGGCAGCATTTTGTCTCCTGAAGCGCTGCAGCAACCACAGGCAGGGCTGCAGAGTTAAACATCAGCTCTGGGAGGGCAAAGCTGAGGATTGGAACTGTTGGGCTCAGATCAGGGTGTTTAAAGAGAAACAGAGCTGTCTCTCACTGAAAACTCATCCTAATAATAATTCAAAATACAGTGTATCTCTGAAGGTGGAATGAAAATAAAGAGTTTGCACTCAATATAAAAGGAAGGGGAAAGGATTCTCTCTGCTTTGCAGATACAGACTTGCCCAGGCTACAAGAAAGAGAGAAAAATCTTTCACCATTGCTTCACCAAGGGGATGAATTTTATGTGCTCATTAATAAGATTTTATTCTGGCTGATCTATTCTTCTCATCTGCTCTCCTCCTTTGGAACACTTAAAATTCTGTATAAAACTCTGCTGGCTCGGCTGGAATATTGATGGAGATGTGCATTTTCTTTTAGTTTTTTGTACTATCACTAACCTGTTTTCCACTGCTCTCTAAAGTAGGCAACCCAGAAGTTTTGTTATGCAAATTCCAAAAACAATGTCACACCACTGGTATGTCAAAATGGAATTCTCAGTAATAAACATGTTCAAGCCAACAATGAGCTCAAAGTCATTCTTCAAAATTATTCCACTAATCATTTACAACACATTAGAGGTAAGCCTAATGTGCCATTAAACATTTGCAAGAAAAAAAAAATCTACTTTCACTGAATGCATTACCCTCTGTGAAGTATTTACTCACAATGATCCAGTAAATTTCACCACTTTTTTTTTTCCTACCACCTTCAAAAAGCTGATTATGACCAGGGGGAACCAAGGTGCAACAATAATTCCAGAATGCCTAAAGCACATCCACTCCTTTTTTGTTTCTCCTCCCAGTAATCACTGCTACTGTCAGGATTTGGTTTATTGGCTCACATGAGCCTGTTTCCATCTCCTAACTGCCATGCTGAGATTTATCTTGATTCTTTCAAACCTTATACAGAGGTCAAAAGAAGACCCACAAGTCTGACACGCAGCATTTTGTGAGCAAATTACTTTGCTGAAGGCAAATTTTGCAGTCCTGTCATCCTTGCTGCTCCTTGAAACACATCCACCAATTTATTTTTTTTTTTAATTACTCTTGCAGTGGCAAAACCATGGAGTTCTCCAGTCATTGTACACCTTCACAGCTTTTTACTGTGCAGTGTTAATGCCTGAATTCATACCAGCCTCCACATGTGTTATTAAAAGTTACACAAATATATTGCCTTGGAATTATTACAACCTCAGGGATTTAGAAAATGTCACCAAAACATTCAGGTGCTGCTACATGAGTTGAATTTTCCCATTAACCACAATAAGAATATATTAAAAGAAAATTAGCAAGAAGATTTAATCAAGAATCTACATATCATAAACCATCACCATCCTGCCTTTGTGAGGCTTGGAAATCAACAATATCCCACTCATTTTTAAAATATAATTCATTTTCTCAGCACAAAGATTCGTTCCATGCTGTACTAGCAATGATTTTGCACTCTGTGGTTCTCATTTTTAACTTCTCCTTGCTACCAACACAGACAGAACTTCCAAAAATCTCTAGTAAAATGTCATTTTGGGTCTGTCTGATGGTGCTGAGCACTAACAGCTTCAGAAAACCCTTGGGGATATCAGCAAGTGTTTCATAAGTTCAGCAGCTGAGTTTTCACACCAGGCTGCATTTTCTGGCTTGTAATCTAAAAAGTCTCCACCTGCACAGGATCATCAGTTTCTGCTTTCCACTGAGCTACCAGATGAAAATCCTTGTTCCACAGCGAGCAGTAATGACAGCCTGTCCTTCCTGCAGCAGCACAGCGACAACTGGCATCTCAAACTCCTGCAAATCCTGGGCAGAAACCCCTGCCAGGGCAGGATGGATAAAAGAACAAAAAACCTCTGCCACAGTTTTTAAGTTTGAAGGTTAAACATGAAATAAGATTTATTTTTTCATATATTTTTGAATGGATGAATGTCAGTTTGAAAACCTGGGATCAGCTGGTTTTCAGAGACAGAAGTAAATAAAAAAATTAATTGGCAAAGGCAAATCCAGAATCGCTTCAGGACACATTCAGGAATGGAATTTCCATCTCTGTGAATGGAATTTACTCTCCATGTTCCTACTCTTATACTGCAGAGATGAATTCCATCCTGGTACCAGAACGTATTTACAAAACCAATGCTGGCCCAGATGGAAGTATTTGGACCAAATCTTATTTTTCAGTCAGCAAAGAAGTTGGACATAATAATACTTCATTAATATTTTACTTGCTGATATCTGAGTTCAAGGCCAGCCACAGAAATTACATATTCTTTAATATCCAGTGATTGGAAATTACTGTGAAACATCCAAAAGATTTTGCTTCCAGAACAGAGCCCTTCTCTTCCAACTCAAGGCAGCACCCAAGATTATGGTGTAGAGGATTTTTCACTGATATCTGAAATATTTAAAAGAGCAAATATTTTGTGTTTAGTCTGAGCTTTAGCTTTAGGTATTAAAGGACATTCAAGATCTTAAGTCAACCCAAGTGTGGCACTAAATAAATTTAGGTGAGAAATCACAAAGAGGTTTTTAGCCATTGGAAAGAGAAAGCTTTGTAATATCCTTGCAAGTGGAAGACAACAATTAAGCTACTTTTAATCAGCACAACTGATTTATTTTCATCCAGACAGAGCTCTCATATACACAGCTGACTAATAGCTAGGGAGAGGCAAGCTAGAAATGGAAAGAAATCTTGCAGCCAATGTTTCCAAATTTTTCTACCCATTCATTTTGGAACAAAAGGATTTGTGTGTATGTGCTCCATAAACAATTCATCAATTCAAAACAAATAAATGCAGTGTGTATATTTCAAGCCCGTGGTAATTTTGAAGTAATTTCTATCATTTTAATTTAAAAATATCTTCTTAGAGATATTTATGATTAAGTATCAGCTGCAGTTACTTTGTGCAGAAGTGGAAAAAACATCTGTTACTGCAAAGCAGACCTTGAGCATGCTGACACAGTTGGAATACAGTGAATGGGATGCAGGAGAGAAATCATAAATCCTGCCCAGGACAATACTCTGAAGCTTCTTGAGCAGTCTCCAAAACAGAAATTGTTGCTCAAAACACCAGCTTCAGAGTTCTGCCTTTTATTGCATTAAAAATGCCCTGTGTAGACTGCAAAAGCTTGATTGGGATTCACACCTGTGTTCTTGTTCTCAAATCAGGTGTTAATTTGACAAAACATGGAGACACAACCCACATGACTCTGTCAGACATCACATATTTATTTTTTTCTGGGTGGCCTTGCAGACTCTGTCTCTCAGTGGCTGCACAATTTAGTGAGAGGATGCAGAAATTCATCCAGGATATAAAAGAGACTTTGTCCCAGATGAGGAACTTCCCCACTTGCTATCCCTAACTGAAATCAGATCTCATTACAGCATCCTTCAATTTAACTATTAGACTGCATATTCTATATTTTTAATTATTTTTCTTCAATAGTCATAGGAGAGGGGTAAAAAAGCCATGACATCTTGAGATAAGTATATGTGACTGCTTAAAAATCACTCTTGAACAGATGAGAAATAAATTGTTCCCAAATTCTGAATGTTTCACAAGTTGCCATTCCCCACTATCACCCAAAAGAAATTCACCAGTAAGAAATCAACAGGTTCAACTTCCAAAATGAAAATAAACACAAAACCCCCCAAACAAACAGAACAAAAGATCCAATGTTTTGAAACAACATTCAAGCAAATGGCAAACTAAGTTTCTCAGTGAAACTGTATTTATCAGATAGTCCATTCTTAAAATTTTCATATTGGTAGATTTTTTTTTAAAGCAGATTACAGAAACTCCTCCATGTAAATCAAGCACAGCATCAAAGGTCATTTGAGAACGAAAATATTTTATTACATAATCTTTTAAGGTAAGAGTTGAGGAATATCTTGAGAGCATAAAAAACTTCAGCGTATGAATAAATTCCATATCTTAGAAGTTGTAAAATAATTCAGCAGGACTAGAGCCTCATTTTTCCATGAAAGATGCTTATTTAATGCAATGCACCCTGGACACAAAACCCTTCTTTCCCTTCACTCACAGTTGCTACCCAAATGTGTCCCACAGGATGCCCTGCTGAAACCCTTGGTGATCCCTCTGAGGGCACCACAGGACCGATGGCCCAGGGGCTGGCTCTGCAATAAATCTGAATTAATTGAACAATGGCAAACTCATTTTGCAGCCGCTGTTTCCATTGCTGTGAGATGTGGGGTGTAAGTGAATACATAAAGTGTGGGAGCATTCCAGGGCAGGGGGGATCCATTCTGCTGCTCCCAAGCTCAGGATATTGCAGCCCTCAGGCTGAATCCAAACAATGGCTGGAAGCAGCAGTCAGCAAAAGCTCTCCATCATCCCTGACTCTAAGAGGTATTCCTGGACTTAAGTCAACAGTTATTTTATTCAGGTTAGGTATTTACTCCAGGCAACTTTTTATTTTTAATTTCCTAATGCTCACTGGCCCTTCTCAGTGTAATCAACTGGACGCACTACAGACCTAATTTAAAAAATAAACCAGAATTTATTTCTAATTCAGCTCCTCTTTCCTGGCTTGGGACTGCTCTCGAGGTCGCCCATGGCATGGAGAGCTCTGAAATTGCTGCTAAATGAGAATTGCAGGGCTCAGCCAGCTCTGCTGCCCTCCAGTCTGTCACCTTTAGAGCACAGGCACAGACCCACTGCCCTTCCCTCACCGGCAAAAAGCAGAAATTCGCTATTCCTGTGAACTGTGTTTGATTAGTTCTCCCAGCTACCTGGGGGAGAAAAGGAAAAGAGCAGCACTTCTGCCATGACAAAGGTTTGCAGTGTGAATCCCGCCATGCTGCTGCACTAGAGGGCACGATTTAGCCAAAAATGTGCTTTAGGAGGCAGAGACAGGGTGGGGGGATGGAGGAGCACAAAAAGCTTTCTTATAACGCAACGAAAATGGTTATAAAACGTTAAAACTCGTTTTATCAGAATTATCCTTTTCATCGTGCCTAAAGCAAGATTACAGCCAGGCTTTTGGAGAGGGGCCCCTGTGTGACAGCACCCTGAGCCCAAGGGCTGGATGAGGGAGGATAATTGCTGAAGCGAGGTTTAATGAAGGTGTGGCTCAGGAAAACCTCCCCAAGAGCCCCGTGCACACGAGTGTGCAGGGAAAAGAGCACAAAGAATGTCTTGGGAAAGCCAGGATGAATGATTTGGGGCTTGCATTGCATTTGCCAGCTGCAGTGTGTGATTTCCACCATGACATTGCACAGCCAGCAGCCTAAAATGTACCACTCACTTTTCAATCAAAAGGAACCCCAAAAGTGACTAAAATCAGAAGGATATTTAAATGCAGCCCTTCCTGCCTTCCTCCTGGAACTGAAGCCACCACAACCTGGGGGAACACAGCACCTTCCCTGGAGCCTGCTCAAGAACAAACCTGCAGCATCCCCTGCAACTCCCTCACCTCGTTTAGCCCCACTCCAGTGGATTCACAATCCAGAATCAAACCCACAACCCAGTGATTGGATGGCTCATCCCTTTATTTATCCCAAATCCAGTGGATTCACAATCCAGAATCAAACCCACAACCCAGTGATTGGATGGCTCATCCCTTCATTAATCCCCACTCCAGTGGATTCACAATCCAGAATCAAACCCAAACCCAGTGATTGGATGGCTCATCCTTTCAAAGTGCTACAGCAGCATCACCAATATCAGCAACATCTCCTCTGCTGCAAACCCTGTGATGGGCACATCAACAGCACAGACTGAACTGCTCCACAGCACTGATCTCACCTCAAAGGGATATTTGCTGCTTTTAAAGCATTTCTGGATTTCAGCAGGCAGACACGAACAGCAGCCAGGGAAATGCTGCAGTTGGTGCAAATGGAATTCAGCACTGCTCAGTGTCAGGGAAGGCACCAGGAGAGGAGAGCATATTTTCTCTATAAAGCAATTTAACCTCTGACTCCCCAGCTTTAAGGCAATTGTGTTGCCTAATCAGGCACTGCATCTCTGGGTCATCTTCCTGCAGCTGCTGAAATCATTAGTCAGGGAATTGGTGAGGAAGCCGTGGAAACTCACAGTAACAGCAGGGAATAAAAGTCTTTAATGGTGATAACTCGCATTGGAAATGACAATTTATGGCTTTTTACAGCATGTACCATAATTTATGGCATGTTGCATGCTGATGTAGATGTCTAATGAGTGTTGTAGGAAGCCATAAATCATCAGTGTTTCCAACTTTCCATTAAAACCTCATTTATTACTCTGCTCCAGAAGTAAATCTGACAATAACCACACCCTTGACTTGCTTTATTAAAAGACAGATAAAAGATAGAAAAGGCAAGTCTAACTGTGCCTCATGCAGGATTAATACCAAAACCACTCTCCAATAAATACAACAGAATAAAAAACCAGATGAGACTGTGCTAAGAAATGCATTGACTCGCCTGAGCTTATTTATTTTATTAACAACTGGGGGAATGCACAAAGAAACATTTTACCACATTTATCCTCTGAAATGGAACATCTCATTTAAAGAGGCAATATAAAAGGGAAAAACAAGACAGGAATCCTGTCTCCAGAGCAGCACAATTCTCCCCACTGGTGACTATCTCCAAACTAAATCTATTAGAGGGTAGTGGAGTTGTAGGACTGATAAAGGTACAATTCAGAGCTGAAAACCTCAACCTTAAATAAGTAAATGTTGCCCTAAAAAAAGTCTTACACTTGAGAAGAGAAATAAAATTTAAAAAAAAGATAGAGAGCCTTCTGAGGAAATAAAACATTGGGCAATTATTGAGCATTATTTTCTAAGCCTCTGATAAGTATTTGTCTATTTCAGACCAAAATCAAGTGAAATTTCCTGTTTCAGATGAGCTGTTTTAAGGTTTCACCTGGTATTTTATTAACGAATATTCTTTCAATAGGCAAATTAAACGTGACTGTGCTGGAACATGAAAAAAAGGAATAGAAAATAAATGAAAGAGCAATGCCCTGGGTGGCATCCTGTGACCACAAGTTATACAAGGAGGCATCACAAGCAGGTTCCTTCACAGACTCACAGCAAAATCCCTCCTGTGAACACCACAAGAATCCGTTATACTGCCCAAAGAACTCTGTGATATCCAAAACCCCTCCTGTGAGCACCACAAGAATCCGTTCTACTGCCCAAAGAACTCTGTGATAGCCACAAGGCAACGCTGGGGCTGTTCCAGCTCTGCCATTCCTGTTCCCAGCCAGGTGCCTCCAGCCCCTCTTACCCAACACACCAGCTCCTCCCTGATCACAAATCTGAGCAGCTGCAAATCAAATTTCCCCTCCAATTTTCCCCAGCACCAATGGAACCCCAGCACGCTGAAAACTGGCAGCAGCCACAGCCCAGGTTTTACCCAGGTGAAAGGACTTGAAATTCAGCTCACAGAGTTTCTTTTAAAAACACAGCAATTATCTCACATTTTCTTCCATTAGCAAGATGTGGACACACAAATTGGAGGGGATAAGGTCAGCAATGGTTCTGAGCTACAAGCAGAACACAGTGCTCTGTTATAATCTTATTGCAGGGGTTCCATACCTGCTTGGTGTTTCTCATGGGCACCTCCTCACAGCACTGACTGTCTCTCCTTCACACAGCAGCCAAATGACTCCAGCTCCCTTCTCAACCCCACCCCACTCTTTTATAGCATCTTCTTCTCATTGCTTACACCTGTGGCCTGTTAAAGTCAGGCCTGTTCCTAATCCTGGATAATTGGCCCAGCTGCAGCTCCTTAGGGGTGAGATTACTTTCTGCACTATCTTTATTTTCTAATATTCTATCCCCCTAGAGTGTTCCACCCAGAGCACACTCTCAGCAGAGAAATCCTCAGGAATCCTGCACATCTCCAAAGCACAGCATTCAGGAATCCTGCACAATTCCTAAGCACAGCACTCAGGAACCTTGCAACACTCAGGAATCCTGCACAATTCCTAAGCA